>NW_005054363.1:4169532-4170286 GCF_000277835.1 Geospiza fortis
CCCCCCGGGCGCCCCCTGCCTCCGCTGGGCCCCGGACGGCTCGGGGCCCTGCGGGAGCGAGGAGCGCCGCACCCGCTCCGCACCCTCCCCGCAGCCGCGAGCGGGACCCACCCAAAGGGAGGCGCGGGATGAACCGGCACCCCCGTCCTGGAGGAGCCCCGAACTGCGGCCAGGAGGTTTTGGGGCTGGTGGTTGTCGATGTTCACCCCTTCTCTCATGAGTGATGCAAGGGTTTGTGCTGTGACAGGCGGGACATAGAGCTGGGTCGGCCCGTTGTCTCTGGGATGTAATAGGGAAGACGCTTCATGTCATTTGTGGTTCTATGTTCCAACAAAACACGCGGAAATGTGTAACAGTGTATGAGGGGAAGTGGATAGACTGCCCTCCAATATCAAGGCACCACAGTCCGGCTTCCTCACAGGAAGGAAACAGTAGGAAATCAAGGATGAAGATGATTTTGCTTCCAATGAAGCACTAAAAGCAAAACAGCTGTTTTGCGAATGGTGGCTGTTGCTGAAAGTTGGGCCTTGTGGCTATCAAGATGACCATAAAACATTTGCTGTTGGGTCCATGACACGGGGTGTTCTTTTCAATGTTTCAAATACAGTAAAGCACATGGGTATGAAAAAAATACTAGTTCCAAGGTTTACATTTCATATTGAGAGATGAATGAGTTTGAAGATACTGACTTTAGTTTTTCTTCGTATTTCTTGCACTCACTGAGCCAAGTTCAATCGCCAGTTTCATAAAAATC
>NW_005054363.1:4170296-4171434 GCF_000277835.1 Geospiza fortis
GAAATACATTAACCTCTGAACTGATACACAGCTAAACTTCTTTTTTCATACCACTGTTACATTAATTTCATGTCCATTCATTTCAGCCCCGACAGGCACTGTTTTAAATGTCAGGACTATCAGGCCCAGCAGCATTTTACAAATGAGAACAGCACACTGGAATTTAATGGTGTTACACCTGAGTTGAGGTAGAGTCGTTGAACCTAGGCATCTATTTGTAAATCTCTGTCTTGCAGTTTTATAAGAGCAGAATTCAGAGAGGCAGAGACATTATGATCTTGGGTATAGGCAGTAATTGTTCAGCAAAGATATTTTCTGTAATGATGCTGAAAAAGATGGCGTCCTTTTCTGTAAACCTACTGTGTAACACGCGGGGCTTAATATATTGTGCTCATTCAATTATAGTTTTAGTGAGCTGGAGTCCCGAGAGACAGCAAAGCTTTTCAGGCTTTCTGGTGATTTCCTGAAGGTATTTCAGCACTTGGTCACAGTACAGAACATAATAAATTGCACCATCTGTATACATAGTTCTTGGTTCCTGACAGAATGAGAGATAAGGCTTTAGGCATTGTATGCCAAAAAAATACAACACAGATTTATTTTCTTTCAGTATTTACAATGCCTTAATGTCTGAAGAACTGTGGATTTTCCTGCCATTAGTGATTGCCCAAGTAGCTGTCTCAAAGCACTGTTCCTGTGGTTCAAAGACAACCCAGGGAACCGAGGAGACAGAGCCAAACTCAACCCACAGTCACACAGAAGCAAGCGCAATCAGGGATATTGTTCTGACACAAACAAGAGCAGAGTTTGGCCCAGATAATCAGCATCTTTTCTGTCTCACACTGGTAATTGACAGTTCACTTGGGAAAATGATTGGACTGCAAATGTATTAAATCTAGCCTCTGGACCCAGTCGTGTGGTCCACACAGAAGCATATTTCCCCTGAGTCTGAATGGCTGAAGAAAGGGCTGAATGTGTGCCCTGTTCTTGTCCACATGAGAGCAGTACTTTTCATTAATTACTTCGGCTTCTCTGTAGTTTCTATGGAGAGAAAATAGAGTCCAGGAATTTTTTCCACTTATAAGGAAGATAAATTATGTAATTCTTTCAAGACTGTAGGCCCTGAATCAATGACAGG
>NW_005054363.1:4171832-4175518 GCF_000277835.1 Geospiza fortis
CCCTTTCATCTTTGATCTGATTACCAAGGAAGAATATTTATCTTGTTTGCTTCATGTTTTTATTTTTTAAACAATTGCTGATAATCAGAGAAATCGTGATTAACACTCCAATGGAGCAACCACTCAGGAAACATTAGTAAGGCTTGCAACACTGATTAGCTGCACTTACAAATATTATCATATTTCTTTAATCTAAGTAGCCATAATAGCCTTTAAGAGGCTATTTATTTTGTCGGTATTGATGGAGTTTACAACATAAATTCAAATGTTCAGAGAGCACAGGAGAAGGTTCTCTTTGATGTTGACTTGTCTAAACTTTATTAAAATCAATAGATATTCCCCAGTCTGACTTTAGGCAAATTTTCTCCCTGTGTCTTTAGAGACATCAGAGGGGTTTTAGCTGAAGCCAGTAGCAGAGGAAGCAAAGGCAGCCTCTTCTCAGGCTCTGTGGTCAGTCAGGCCTAGAAAGAATCCACTTAAGCAGTGTTTTACTAATGACATTTCTGGATGCATGTCAGTGAACTCAAGAAGAGTGTCCAACCTGGCGAAATGCTAGAAAACATAAACATGCTGGAAAACATTTTAGCACTGACTTTTTAAAGCCTTCTTTAGCCTGGCGTGGTCTGTCCCAGATTAATTTTTAGGTTTGAGTCTAGAAAAAAATCAGCAAGCACGTAAATGTACAACATCACTTTTGCTTGCACTGAAAATATTTTTTGTTAAAATATTTTGTTAAAAGATATTTTTATTACTCCATATATCTAAAGCAGTGCTTTCAACATGTGGAAAGAAAATTTACTGGTTTTGGATTTCAAGTTTCTACCTAGCAATCCACAATTTATTGCGATACTTTTAGAAGATCAGGAATTAATAAAAATCAACAGAAACAGTGGAGGAAATTGCATTTCTTCAAATACCATAATCTCTTCCCAGGGAGGGGAGAGAATTCTTCTTGATGATCCCAATTATTTAATAAAACTGAGGACCATACAAGTAACAGATTTGATTTTTGGAAGATTCGATTATTCTATTGTTCAATATTTCCAACTTGGGAAAAGATTCCCAACTTTGAGGATATCTAGAATACATTTGAATAACAAATGATTCTTTGATTTTCATGATATTAAAGTTTTGGAAATGAGTTTTAAGTTTCGTAAGTATCTGGATTTCAATAAGTGCTCTTAAAGTTTTCTCTCAGATAAATTCAGACTATTGCACTGCATCTGCAAAACAGTGGCAGGGTGCCCCCTTTTCATGCTATAGGCCAGGAATACTGTAATCAAAATTAATGTTTCCATGTCAGGTTAGGTGAGGAGTGAATAGCACCAACATGGAAAGTTGTATGTAATCTTTAGCTTGTGTTCCCTCACCTGAAAGTACAGGACATGGCTGATTTTTATTTGTGGTCAAAAAAGCTGTGGCTGTACATCATACAAGCCTGTTCTTGTATTTTCAGTTTTCTGGCTCTGAGATGCTACTTTCAGTGATAAACAGGCCTTCTGCTTATTAACTTGCAGTAGTTTCTCACATTTTGTTCTCCTTAAAAATGGAATTTGTCAGCAGTATCCTTGCTCTTTGTTTATAAATGTAAAGGTAAAATGTGTGGGATTAGTTATTAAACTGTCCAGAAAAAATCCTAGATGTAAGGAAGAGATTGTATGACCCAAATATGTCCTATTTTCAGCTTTAACAATTGTTCACACAACACATTACTTCTTACATATATTACATTTTCAATCACCTGTGACTTTATAATGAAATCTCTGCATGCTGAGTGAACTGCAGGTTGCAGCAATCACTTAAGTGCTATATCACTTTTTCTCTAATTATACATTGCTGCTCTGGTCTCAAAGATTAAATACTTGTTATTTGAATGTTTAAAAAATGGTATGAAAGCATTGCCTTCGCATTTTCTCTTGGACTTTTTTGGCCCAGATCTTATGGAAACAGAGGGATGGCAAGGACAGGGCTAAGTAAATATACAAGAGTCTAAGCAGATCCAGATGAAAGGCAAGGATGGAGAATCACTGCTTCTAAAACAAAATTATCAGTATAGCTTCTTTTTTTTTAACTCATCCTTCAAGGAGAAACCTGCACATATTTGGTCAGACTGTGATCAAATTTTGGTTGCCAGCATAATCAATCCCAAGCATCAGAATACTCCCTAAAACTACAAGTCCAAAAGTTTCTATGCCTACTGAAATTATGTGACTAAAACTGCTGTGCGCAGGTCTGTATATTTGACAAGGTTTCATTAAAAAATGCATGAAAAATTATCAGTTTCACACAACACTGTTTTCTCTTTCTTTCCCCTCCCTACCATTTTTTACCTTTGTCCCTAGTTAACATGATACCTAGCCTGAAAAATTAGGAACCAGATTTAAGAAAGCTGTCAGTCAGCAGATATCAGGTGTGGCTTGTTGGGCCTGTCATTCTTACTACAAGCACACAGATCATCTGGGCTCATATCTGGGTTCCAACGAGTGGGGGGCCGCAACCATAACACTAACTGTAGGGAGTAAAGGCAGCCTTAGCTACTGCTGGCTCCAAGGAAAAAGTGGTGGAGGCAGCCATGTTGTGTCATTTTTGTGCACCCCATGGGATGCCTTTTGCGGCTGCAGTGTGCTTGGACCTCTGAGCTTCGTGGTTTTCAAAACCCTAACCCACGCCTCAACCCTAACCATAACCATAGGCAGAAAACGCAGCATCGGGATCTGGCTGGCTCCATAAAAAAAACTGTAGAGGAAGACATGTCGTGGCACTTTTGTACTCCCCTTGGGATGCCTTTTGAGGCTGCAGTGTGCCTGTACTTCAGGCCTTTGTACTTTTCAAAACTCTAACCCTAGACGCAGCCCTTACCCAAGGCACTGAACACTGCCTTGGGCGACAGTTGACTCCACGGAAAAAGATGTGGAGGCAGCCATGTCGTGGTACTCCTACACCCCGCTTGGGATGCCTTTCGCAACTGCATTGTGCCTGGAGCTCTGGGTTTCTGTTTTAAAACACCCTAATCCAAGGCTCAACCCTAACCCTACCCTAAGCAGGTAAATAAGCCTAGGGTTATGGATGGTCCCCAGGAAAAACCTCTGGAGAAAGACATGTCATGGAAGTTTTCTGCTCCCCTTGGGATGCCTTTTGCACTGGCAATGTGCCTGGAGCTCTGGACTTTGTGATTTTCAAAACCCTAACCCTAGGGTCAACCCTAACCTTAACCCTAGAGCCGCAACCCTAACCCTAGGCAGGAAAGGCAACCCTCTGGCTATGGCTCATTCTAAGGAAAAACATGGGGACGAAGACGTGGCGTGGAAACTTTGCAATACCCTTGGGATGCCTTTCGCAACTGCACTGTGCCTGGAGCTCTGGGCTTTGTGCTTTAAAAAACCCTAACCCTAGGCTCAACCCTAACCCTAACCCTAAGCAGGTAAATCAGCCTAGGGCTAGGGATGGTCCCGAGGAAAAAGCTGTGGAGGCAGCCATGTCGTGGAAGTTTCCGTTTGTGATGCCTGTTGCTGCCGCACTGTGCTCGGAGCTCAGGGATTTGTGATTTTGAAAACCCTAACCCTAGGCATAACCCTAACCCTAACCCTACAGCCTCAACCATAACCCTAGGCAGGAAAGGCAGTCTTGGGCTACAGCTGTGTCCAAGAAGAAAGATCAGAAGAAAGACACATCTTGGCAATTTTACA
>NW_005054364.1:0-94126 GCF_000277835.1 Geospiza fortis
CGTGTTCTAGAGGTTGCACAAAGGCATTCACTGCTCTAGGGTAAAAGAACAGAAAAAGTAATCTTGGATGTTTTTTGAAACATATTTTGGAAGTATTTTAAAAATCAGAAATTTTATTAGCATCACCTCTCCCAGTCGATGACAAACTACTGACTACCAGTAAGATTAGCGCTGAAAAGCTGCTCATGCAATAAAAGACCATAACTTATGTAATTGAAGCGGTGTATTTTAAAGGCCAAAGGCATCAATAATGTTGAACTGACAATAACAAAGTTTTGTCAGCCATTAAAAGCCTTAAATCTGTGTGGTAGACAAGCCATAGATTTTTCAACATTTAATATAATTTTAAACAGCTTAATGATTAACAGACAATTGATTACAGCATGTTCAGTGGCCAGTATGTTTTACAGGTTCATGCCTAGAAGCTATTTGTAGGAACCTAAATACCAGTTTACCTGGACTGAGGCCCCAAAGCAATCACAAGAACCTCTGCAATGTATGGGTCAGACCCTGTAGATACCACAGTCAAAGCTGGAATACTACCCACCAGGCACCCTTATCTTACACCCAAGGTAGACCAGGATCCATACTTCTTCTAAATGAGCTACCTAAATAACCAGAGGAGATAGGTTGATACAGATAAATCACACTTTTGTCCCTTGAGTCAAAGAATGTTTAGTTTTGCAATTTAATTGCCAAAGGGGCTTAATATAGAAGTGCTTCAAGAAGCAGCAGAAAACAAAAAACCAATACATTATGTACCACATCTGAATATTCCCGGGCTTCATCACTGCAGGGATAACACCTCCTTATCCCCCTCTTACAGGCAGGATGTACTAAACAAGGTTTTTTCCCTAAGCACATGAATTCTCAGAAGTTAACTAAGGGTAGTTAAGGACAGACTATTCTTTTATAGTGAAAATCAGGCTTAGGATTGAGTGAGGACAAAGTTCTAAAGGAATGGTTGCAGAAAGGAGGGTTAACAGCAATTGAAAGACAGACCAAGCAGTGTGATGCTGCAAGGACGTTTATTGACAAAAGGCACAGATATTTGTAGAGTTTTAGCCTCTGCATAACAATTTCCAATTGTTCTGTCCACGTGTGATTTAGTACATAGCAGACCATAATGTATACTTTGTCTTTTGCACAATTACCTACCACAGTAGGCTGTTCTGTTCTTTGGGAGGGGGACACAGTTTCTGCAGTTCCTTCTTTGTGTATCTTTCTCAGTTTCTGCAGTTCTTTCTCACAGATTTTTCTCATAGCTCTTGCTGTACAATCTTCAGCAATTTCAAGTGTACTGTTCATGTCGTTTAACTCATTCTGCTCTGCAACAGAGGGTCATAAGTGAATTGGGATTGAGCAGTTAAGAGCCTGCTCTGCTTGTGCCTGGCATGGGTAAAAGTGTAAAGAAACTACTTATAGGATCCTTAGCCAAGAGAAACCTCTCAGGTAATATTTATCAGCAACACTGCTGCATAACATACAATTACTATTTTAAAATGTTAGGTTCCTACAGGTTTATTTTTATGCAAGAAAAGTGAAATATTAAATCCAAAAGAACTCCAAAGATGAGGACAAAAATGCCTTTTTCATGGTTGGACTTGGCATTAGGTTCTAATCAGGATTACAGCTCTTAGAGGCCCAGAGCAGGCATCTTTACTCCAGCTGCATAAATTCAGGATAATGAAAATATATTATTTATACTTATGAAATACATATGAGATAAAGTTCTCTGTCAGGAAAAGTGCTGTGACTACGGCTGTTGACTTGAAAACTGTGATATTACAAATGCCAGTACCAAACAGCTGGCAGGTGCTTTATAAATGAATTTATAATGGTAACCCAGGTATCATTCAGATTATGTACTATGAATTTGCTAGAAGATAAACAATTCAGTAAAGAGCATTACCAGGATAGCAGTGTGTCCACACATTGAGACAGATGCAGGGTTCAAATTTGCAGACATCATTTGGGGAAGACTATTTAATACTGGACTATTTTAGCAAACAATTTTAAAAAGGTGCTAATTAAAATGTGCCTGGGGCTGTCAGCTGCTGCCAAAATTGCAGAGATGCTCCATTGAAATGTTTTCACTTTGTTATTAAACCAAGCACTTGGACTGGTTCAGGCAAACGGACACCAACTTACCATGATGTTAGCAGAACTCACATTTGAAACCTCCTATATCTGATTTTTGCAACATTTTGGACAGTTCTGTAATATTAAGTCCGTGATTAAATGGAAATGACACCTGGGCAATAAAGCTAGCAGAAAGTGCTAGATCTTCAGGTATTTATTTTTTAAACCAACACCACCTTGCAAGATTCTATCTTTTCAGCGATAATGGAAGTAATTGATTTTAATCTCACTAGATGAGAAAGTGAGAGAAATTAGATTTATAAACATTTCATTGCCCGTTGCAGCAGTTACTGACAGGACTCAGGAACACTGGCAAGTTTGTGTTGAAAAACTGCTGGATACGTTTGTGCCACTTGAACAGGTGATTCCCCAAATCCTTTTCATTAACACAGAGTCGGACCAGTACTAGTGAGATAGAGAAGCAGAATAATCAACAGAACCTTACTATTCCTTCTGCAGGAACAAAACAAATCTTACTGAAAATGCTGCAGATTCAGACAATAGCAAGGAAGGCCTGCAGCTTCTTCATGCTGTGAAAAGCAGCTTTGTCCTGTGAGCAGCTTTGTCCTGTGAGGAAGCTCATGCACTAAACCGATGACCAAAGAAAACTGCTTCTCTAGTGACCACCCCTTTCAGTTCTCAAATCACCTTGAAAGCTGAACTGTCTGCAGTTCAGAGACACTGTTTCTGACTCACTGAACAGCAGGACCTATCAAGGTTCTTCAGCAAGACTGAAATTTAAGTTTCCATTTAAGTTTCTTACACAGAGAGCAAATATTTGTGAGGGCAGAAAGGAGGAAAGGGAAAGCATTTAAAAATATCTTCAAAAGAGCAGTAAAAAGTACATAAAAAAATAAAAGAAACTTTGCAATTCTAGCTTTTTGAAGTTCAGGAATGATTCCCGTCCCTGTAAAACCTTCCACTACCCAAACTCCTCTGGATTCTTTTACACTCAAGTTACTGCATATTTAGAGTATGTTTCCAAGGCACCCTTTGAGAAAGCACGTGCCGCCAGCATGCCTGAAGCACATGGCTCCTGTACAAATCAGTGACATGTCTGCCTTAGCACAGGCACTTGGCAAAATTCAGGAGACCTCAGCAGTATCACAAAAGCTTAACCTGAGCCAAAGGGAAATGTCCTATTTAATCTGAAGGTAGGAACAAAAGACAATCAACTCTATATAGATCAACTGGGGGAAAAAAGTTAAAAAAAACTGTTTTACAGTAGGAAAAAGCAGAAGAAACACCTTTTTAACTCACAAGAAAAGCATTCTGGCCCACACTCCTAGCCAGCTGGGATCCTGGACCTCAGTGGGCAGAACATGTAATGAAACAGCTTTTGTACCAAAATGCATATACTGACAGTGAAACCGGGGTCCAGCTCAGCCAACCCCAATCATGGGTCATGAGCCTGTTACATGAAATGGAACAGACATCCTGAGCCACTAATGGAGTAGAAGGTGTGTTGGAACACATCACAGAAGGGAAAGGTTTAGTTTACTCCATGTCCCAAAAAGGAGCATGGGCCATACTTCATGAACTACGTGCAGAATTGCCAAAACAAATTAAAACAAGACTTTATAATGAAAAATCATCTTAAGGTTAAGAGTATTTCCAATTTTAATTTCCTCCCCCCTTTTCTTTTTTTTAATCTCAAGTGCTTATTAGTATTTTCACAACCACTACTAGCATTTTTTAAAAGAAGGATTCAGTGATTTATTTGTTAATATACACAACAATCATCATGTGTAAATTACAAAGTAAGGAACAAGGCCCATAGCATCAGCTGCTATTTATTAGAGCAAGACAAAACAAACTTTTACAAGCACTGCATCAGAGATTTTGATTTTTCTTTATCTCAGACCTGAACAGCTGACAGAGGAATTATTATTCCTCTGTTAACTTCCCTGTATTTCTTTTGCTAGATAGAAACCTTCAGACATTTTTTTAGTCTGAAGTATCATTTAGCAACATCATTTTAGTATGCTGCCCTTGTTTCTCTCCTATTTTGTCTATCATTATACAGTCACAAACCATTATACAGTCACAAATCTCCCAAGTATTCTCTTTCAAATAAAATGGAACACAGGCTTTTTTTAAAAAGGTCATCTTTAAAATTGTATACAATAAATTCAACACCAGGAAAAATCTATTTTAACAGCACTTCTCCCTCATCCCACATTTCATCTCCATTGAATATTAAGCAGCACAAATCAAAAGATGGGGCTTGTTGGCTGCTTCAGACTAGAGACATTCCCTTTCACAACCACAGCACTGAAGTGTGATCTAGTGGCATTTCTGTAATTATCGAGGCTAAACCCCAAGACATGGACCACAAGCACTCCATCATTTTCCCCTGACCCCCAAATCTGAGCTATCATTTTCTTAACATTAATTTCCCATTTATGTTCTTCTCCTGCATCTGTACAGATACTGAAGAGGGAAATAATCTTTCTTCTTATCGTAAATCATGCAGATGAGCTTATCAAGTCCAAACAGAGTCTCTGGATTGTTTAGGGGAACGAAAAACTAAAATTAATTTTTAAATGTCAGAAGCACATAGATATTCCAATGGCTTTTCAAGACATAAATTAGTCAAACACACTTATGATAATGTAGAATTAAAAAATAAAAGGTCCCATATATCTTTGCAATTTCTGAAGACTGATTTTTATAGTTATTTAGTTATCCAACAACACTGACTGTCAAGCAGCGGAGCATTAGCATGATTTCAGTCAATGGGGCTACTATGCTGCTGCCTCTGAAAATCTGAGAAGGCAGCTCCCTGCAGCACTGTTCAACAAGGATGTCCCTTAACCTTTCCCACAACATCACCTTGCTTTCTCCTCTCTTTCCTCCTTCTCTACATTATTCCCTTGTTTGGGCTGTAAATCCCTGCTGTTATGTAGTCTTTTTTCTTTGCTGCTTTCTGACCCAGAGCATGCTCAGATGCCCACTGGTCGCAGTGACCAACCTTCCTTGCATGAGTCTACAGGCAGCCAGCTTCCCTGTTTTCTTAGTCTTTTTCTTTGCTTTTTCTGTCCCTCTGGATAACCATTTACCCCTTAAATTCCTAAAGGAAAGTCAGATTGTCCCCAAATGCTACTCTTGCTCACAGTCCATCCCTACCAAAAATCCCCCTGGGGAAGAAGCCCATGTTTTGCCTTGCCTCCACCAGTTCAAATGTTTTGTGGCTGGCTTAAGAGATCCTGGGCACAGCACTGGCTGTGCCTCCTGCCCACCCACCCATCCCTCTGGCTCTCCCTACACAGGAGCAGCTCAGCTCCTGCTGTCCACCATGGGATGGCTTGGGATGGGAAGGAGATAGCCCAGCAAGACATCATATCCCAAAGTACCACTTTTTGTGCAGCCACAGGAAACCTGCCAAGACCACTGCAAGTGCTTTCTTCTAGCATGTGGGGAGTAATCCTTCAAACAAGAGAACCAGACTGGCAGGTCTCTCCACTCTGGGATGCAGAGAGTGGAGTGCTGCCCCTGCCATCGAGCTGCTGCTGCTGAGGCCAGGCAGCACCACCCTCATGGGAACCCGAGCAGGGCCTGCCTGGGCTGGAGCATAGTCAGGATAGGGGAAATGGGTTTATGTCCCACAGGGGAACAGAGAGGCTTCTTCAGACAGAGCTATTGCTCTGTCCTTCCCACAACCACTTGGGGATCACGCGTGTACCATCCCACCATACAGAGTCTGAGCTGCCTCTCATACTGAAGTCTGTGTCTTTTCTCCTCTCAGCTGATCCCAAAATTATGTTTGCTGCAGCTGCTGGCAGCTCACTGGCTCCTGGCATCCCACCATGTTCTGCAGGCTGCAGTGGGATCTGTGCTGTGGCAAGCTGGCAGCATGGAATGGGAAAGGCTAAAGAGGAGGCTGTTTACACTGTCCAAGTGTCCAGATCCAGAGAGATGGATGTCATACAATGGTCTAATGTGCCAATAGTTAAAAGCAGATATTTATCTTGCATGTCCTCAAAAGGACAAGAACAAACTACAAACTAAAATGTGCAAATATGTAAAGTGAAACTGTCATCAAAAGAAGTCTTTCATCCTTGGAGCACACAGCAGGTGAAAACCTTCTCCCCCCCTCTACCCCCAATGTGGCTCCAGTTTATGCAATATTCAGAAGCAAATCAGTGCTAGCACATACTGCATAGGATAACAATGGTCTTTTTACTGTTGAGGGAGTGGTTATGTACTGCTTAGATGTTGCCATAAAAGCAGACTTGAAACACTGCCATAAAAATTCACCTGTGCAAGCACACCACTTTCTTCCCCGACCTTGCAAGAACCATAAAGAAGCAGAAACAAAACACCCTAGTAGCAGTCTAGCTTTCAATGAAAAAAAATTACACATGCTGAGGAGATGTAAACCTTTTTTTATCTTCTGTAAGTGCAAATGGTCTTTGTAAATATATTTAGAACAGGAACATAGTTGCCATGAAGACCAAGTCTAAGTAACCATGTATTAGTTCAAGGACACTAAAATCCCCATAAATGCTGGAAAATCCTAGGAGGAGAACAGCCAATGCTTTCTGTGCACAAATCAGGACTCTGTCTCTCTCCTAAGCTGCTGAAGTCCAAACTTGCAACCTGGCAGGCAGAGACAAGAGCTTATCATGGCAGAGTGAAGGAAGCCGAGACAGGACAATGGATACCTTCTACCCCACCCTAGAGAACCTGTAGCACAAACTTATGAAAAAGCCCTATTGTTAAGACATTTAAGGTATGCTATATTTCTCCAGAACATTTCTCCATAGGAAAAACAACTTAAAATAAAGCATTTTGGGGGAACAAAGCTTTATTTCAGTAAATGCTTTTTAAAATAAAAATCTAATCCAACCAGAAATCTGTGTCATGAAATGCTTCATACATGTCTTCTTTTTTTCAGGTTAAATTTTTTCCCAGTCAGTGCCTTTTGACTACATCCACTGTGGAGATGGTTCACAGCAAGGCTCCTTATGCAGCACAGCTGGAAATGTGAGTTTCCTCTGTTGATAACGTCTCTGGCTGTGATACTGAAGGGGAAAGACCCAAATAAGACAAAGCCGACCAAAATGCCTCTACATATGGAATCTCATTCAAAAATTCAGCAATTTACTCTCTCATCACACATTGTGCACTACTGGCTATTAGGGCCTTTGCTGCTTTCCTTAGGGATCTTCCTCTCCTCTTCCTTCCATCCTGGCAGACTGCAGGCTGGCATCAAAAACAAGAGCCAAGTTATACACAAATCTGCTGTGGGAGGCCTCACTGACACTCTAATCTTTCTGTGCTGGTGTGCCAATGGAAGAGGTCCAGCAGAATTTGGCCACCAAAATTACGGCCCCATCTGAGAAACAGTGCTGCAGGAATTTTCATTCAAAACAAAATCTAATCCAAGGCAGACTTTTGGAGAAAACCTGTAGAGGACTCCAATGCCACCTAGAGCGCTCATCTCTGAAGGAGGTCAGTAATACTGAGGGACCTGCCCTGTGGCCAAAGAAGGTGGCTGCCAAAAAATCCATGGAATGACCAACAATTCCCCACTGTGATGTGATGGTACTTTACCTGTAGTGAAGGCTGTCAGCAAAAATTTAAGCCCAGAAAATATTTTGTGCACACTGAGATGCAACAGGGAGCTGAGATCAGCAAAGCATTTGCTAGAATGGCTGCAGAGGCCCCACAGTCTGATGAATAATTAATAAGCTTTGGAGACTTAATATAAACTCAAAGGTGGAGTCAACTAGGAACAGAGCTCTATAGAAAAATCAACAACATCAAAAACAAAGTAAGGATAAAAACAGTAAATCTATTTTGTCTTTGTTCTTCCTTTATCTGTTACAAGATGAAGCAGGAGGGAATTGCTCCCTTTAGGCAGCGACAGTCTCTTTTCCCCCTGGTGCTGAAATGTACGGAGCCTTCCCACCTCTGAGCACTGCACACTTCTCTACACATGAGAAAAATCCTGTGTTTTCAAAGGTGACGAACTCCCTCAGTTCACAATGGCTCCAACATTCCAGAAAACCAAGTTTTATACTGGGCGTTTTTTTGGTTGGTTGTGGCTTTTTTTTGTGTGTGTGTGCTTTTTTGCCATCTTTTCACCGAAGAGCATTTGTTACAGGCATATCCAGAGAATCAATTAGGTTGGAAAAGATCTGAGATCATCGAGTCCAACCTATGCCCTAACACCACCTTGACAACTATTCCACGGCCCTGAGTGCCACGTCCAGTCTTTCCTTAAACACCTCCAGGGACAGCGACTCCACCAATTCCCTGGGCAGCCCCTTCCAATATCTAGTCACCCTTTCTATGAGGAAATTCCTCCTGATGTCCAACCTAAACCTCTCCTGGAGCAGCTTGACACTGTGTTCTCTCCTCCTTGTCGCTGTTTGCCTGGGAGAATAGTGGCACCTTCTTCCCTTTATTTCCCGCTAGGACGCCCCGGAATCCCAAGGCTCCAAGAGCACGGGAAGCAGACGCGCTGCCAGAAGCCGCAGAGTCGCCGCCAGGGCAGATCGGCCCTCACAGCTGGGCCCGCCCCGCGGGCGAGGCGGGAGGAGCGACAGGCCCCGGAAACCGGAAAGGGAAAAAAAATAATCCAAGTGCAACCCCGCCCTCAAAACCCTTCAATTCCCACCCAAAACCCGCCCCGCCGCCGTGGTGACGTCACGCGCTCCGCTGCTCAGTGCGACGTGTCCCTCGGCCCGCGGTGAGGGCAGCTCGGGGGGCCCGGGTGTCCCCCGGCCCGGGGAGACGGGGAATCAGGGATCGAGGATCAAGGCTGGGCAGCGGGGATTGGGATGGGCAGTTCCCGGGACTGCGGCAGGCGGGGGACCTCGGTCGGAGCGAGGGGGAAGGGGGTCGCTGGGGACGCGAGGGGGGCCGGCATCACACTGGGAGCCCCCTACCAGGGGGTCCGTATGGATTAGTGGGAGCAAATCCCGCCGGTGGAGTCCTGCGTGCGGTGGCAATGCTGGCACACGCCTACTGTGAGGATAAGGCTCGGGCACAGAGCTCTCTCTCCGTGCTCACCAACCCCCGGCAGCTTTTGGCGTGGGGATCCCCTCAAACCGGCGACTTTTGTCTATTTAGACGCCTCAGAAGCACGGCGTAGGGCGTGAGCTGAAAGCCCAGCTGTGATGGGGCTGTTTTCCACTTCTGGGATGAAAGGCACAATTTTCCGTATTTTTTTCTTTAGCAGTCAGAAACAGGCCCTCATGTTTATTTACTGAAACAGTGTCTTCATTTCCTGCAAAGTGGAAGTATCTTAGGTTGGAATGTAACATTTTAGGTTATCTTAAGCCTTTAGCAAATTTTGTAGGTAATTGTTACTAATGTAATTAAAAATGCTGGTTTTCAGTATATATGTGGAACCATCAATGCTAAATGTGTATGTCTTTGCAGGCAATCATGGATCAGGTAATGCAATTTGTGGAACCCAGCCGTCAGTTTGTGAAAGATTCCATACGACTTGTTAAGAGATGCACCAAGCCTGATAGAAAAGGTAATGCACACAATAAACCGGAACACAATCCTTATTTTGTCTTGTATCTTAGCACGCATCTTTCCATACTTCAGTTCTGTTGATTTGTTTGCTGTGGATGTTTCTCAGCTGCCAATATGAGATTTAAACTTGAGCTTTAGCTGTCAGTGTGTTTAAGGTTCTGGCTATAATAAACACACATATGTAGGTGTGTGAGTGGTACTAAAATTCACTTTAAGAGAGAGGTTAAGTAGCTGAAATTCAGTGCTCCACAGTTGTAAGTCATTGCCTGATTGGGACAGGAACAATTTTGTCGCTGGGAGTATGGAAGAGGAGGTTTTGGACTAGAGAGGCCCTGGAGAGAAGCTGTAACTAAAACCAGAATGCAGCTGGTCCTCTCAAAGTTACAGTGCTTTATTCACGTGCTCAGAGTGAAGAGGTCTGGGACTTAAGTTTGCTATTGAGATCCATAAGGAACTTCATTCCTTGTCAGATTGGCAGGTTTCTGAGGGGCTATTGACGTTCTTTGTCAACTTCATGGTTGCTGTCTTAAAGTAATCGAAAATATCCCAAGTATTCGATTTTTGTGGGGTCTTACAGTGCTGTTCTCCTGTGACAGACATAAATACAGATTTTCTGTTTTTGATGCTGTATTAAACATTACTTTCAGGGCTTGTAGGGATGTAAAGGAACCATAATGGGATAAATGTTCTATGAATTGTCATTGTGGGTATTTTTGATTCTGCTTATTTAAGAAAGATTGTGATCAGCCATTCTTTGTGGAAATCTCCATCTTCTCTCTGAAAATCTCATCTGTCTTCTAAAAAAGTGGATTTGTTTCTTAGCATCTCTGCAGACTTTGAAGTGTTTCCAGTATTAACACGGTTCTGTAAAGACAGATCTCTCCTTTGGTCTCTGCAGCGCAAATATGTGTGCCATACATGAGACATCCTAACAAATTTTTTTCTTGTTATTTTGCAGAGTTCCAGAAGATTGCCATGGCAACAGCAATAGGCTTTGCGATAATGGGATTTATTGGTTTCTTTGTCAAATTGATCCATATCCCAATCAACAATATAATTGTGTAAGTGAATATGGCCTTCAGTTTCACTAAATTTTTACCTGTTCAGTTTTAAACAGAGGACATTACTGAGCCCTATGGGACTCATGTTGTTTTAGTGTCTGCATTTCACATGTTCATATAATGTGACAAGTAATACTTGATTCAAAGGACTTTATGAACAATGTTAATGAACTTTATGTTAATTCAGCATGCTGCAAAGTATTAGAACCATAGTTCTCAAGGTTTTTTCTGAGTATTCTGCTTCAAAACTGAACGTTAGATATTTTGATTTCCAGTTCCTCAGTGTATGTTTGACCACAGAACATTTACCTCATTTGGATCTTAAATGCTCTTACTATTTCCACTTTATAGCCTGGGTATCCAAAGTGAATGGATGATGGATGGTAAGGTAAAGAAAACTGAGTGGGTATGCTGTAGGATGAGAGGGCACAGAACAAGGTTGGTCTTGTTTCATTTACTGAGTGCTAGATATGTTTGAAACATTGTTTTATGTATAACTGCATCCTGTAAAATCTCTTTTGGAATGAATACTACATCATGTAGAATTTGAACTTCAGGTTGACTGGCCCCATGGTACTGACATAGTAACAGTACCATATTCTCCAGAGCTAATGTGATCCCCTCTCCAGCACTGGAAGAGGTTAAAGACCATTCTGTGTCCACGATATGTGACTTCCTTATACCTGTAAGAGTGGTCATCTAGGCAAGGAGCGTTTGAAAATGGGACATAAGCTGTAATGGTTGTCCTAACAAGGCAGTGGTGGGAGGATAAGTAAGACTTTAGGTGGGATCACTTGATCACACTTCATTAGTTGAAACTGATTCCTTTGTTCTCTCAACAGAGGTGGCTGAATATTCATCATGAAGAAGACAGTTGTGACACCTGCTGCAGTGATTTCACAGCTTTAATTTGTTTGATATTAAACAAGCTCAGTTTGCGTTTTCAAACGTTCTTGTCATCTTATTACTTTTTTAAAGTGTATGTGATCATACCTCTCTGCAGGCTTGCTTTTTTTTTTTTTTTTTGTAATAGTAGTTGTGTGCTTTACTTGTTTTGTTACTTCTTTTAACCATAGTAGAATCATTCAAGTGGGAAGGAAGCTTGGACAATCTCTTGTCCAGTGTCCTGCTTGAAGCTGGGTCAGTGTTGCATTCTAATGAGGTTGCCTGAGGTTTTCTCCAGTCAAATATTGAAAGCTTCCATGGGGACAGCTGTATGACCCCTCTTCAGGAGCTGTTTACAAAGCAGTAAATCAGGCTTTGGAACAGCATTGTTCTAGCAAAAGCAGACTGCAAGAAAACAGCCTTTCTTTCAAGTGGTGTAAAAGTGTAAGGGAATTGCTGTCAGTCATTTCTGGAATCACCATCATTGTCACTAATTCCTTTCTGCATTTGGAGGTCATGCTACTAGGTTATAGTATGTACTTGACAGGAAAAAAATCTCATGTCAAATGAAGAAATTGCATTGCCAGTCCTTATTCTGATGGCATAATTAAAAAACCCAAACAAAATTGATTACTGAGATATACCATTTGAGGATAATTTAGTTGTCAGAGACGCTAATCCAAAATCCACAGCAAATCCACAACTTGCTCACACTGTTGGATAGGATATATACCCATTTTGGATCCTGTCCTGTACATAGAATTGTATTGGCCCCCTGCATGTTGACCTGGAAGTTTCTATTATTTTATATTATTGCATATTTTGATTTTAAGAACTAAGCCTGCCAAAAGTCTGATAGATGCAATGCTCTTCCTCCTCAGATTGAGATTAAGACATTTAATTCACTTCAAAAATCTTACTGTAAGGATTTGATATTTGCAGAAGGTACAATGGTACTTCTGTTACAGACTTTAAAAGTACTTAATGCTGGGACATCTGATACTGGTATTGCAGCAAAACTGAAGCTTCTTCAGTACACTAACTTGCTTCCTAAGTAGAAAAGTTCAATTATTATTCTTGAGAAATCTTCACCAGCACCTACATATGTTACAAACCAGGACAGAAAAATGAGATTAGTTAATCTTGGTGCTATCACCTTGCGATACAGTTATACTATGTGCAACTGGATACTGTATTTCCTTTTGGCAGTAGAGGAAAAATAGTTTAGTGTTGGAATAAAATACTTTGTAAAAGTAGCCTGAACTAACCAGATAAGCAGCAGCAGCAGTTTCTTTACATTCATTTCGGTTTGTGGTTGTACTGAGTGGCTGCTCATGCATCTTCTGATTAAGTAGATTTACCAGAATGAAGTACTCTATTACAGCAAGTAATTTTGATTCAATCTCAAGTGACTTTTATTTCAGACTTGTTTTTCATTCAATACAGAAAATCAGTGCCTGCTTACATCATGCAGCCGCTTTACTGTCTTAATTCAGTGAAATTTTGTAGTAATTTGAGTTGTGTCAGATCAGAAAAGGTAGCTGTAGCTGATCTTAGCTCTTGATAGCCATTGTCCATAGCAAAGGTTTGTCCGTCTCGATGATCACAATCCCGGAGTTGTCATAGGTGTTAGAAGTACTGACGAGTGTTCCAAACTTCAGCACCTGGTTAGCTGTGAAAAGTAAGGAAGAGACTGAGTGGTTCTCTACAACAATAAAAGGCCATCAGTGCATTTGATTTGAAAGACCACTGCTTCCACAAAGAACAAAAAAGTAGCTGAATAAATTTAACCTGGATAAACATTACCTAGTTAGAAGGCTTGTATGAGATTTTTCAATGACCTGAAGAGGCAATAAATTAATCCTCAAACTAACAGTTTGAGTTTACAGCAGGTTCTTAAAAAAGCAGTGTGTTGGATAATCCTCAAGAGTTTCACATCTGGAAATTTGTGTTTCATTAGAATCAGTTCAAGTTCTAGTGCTAGAAAAGGTATTTAATGTAAAACAAAGAGCATCTTACTGTAGTTCCGAACTTGGGATTTGCTTTAGCTCGGCAAGAAACCTATAATCTTGTAAAACATGAACAGTTCTAGAACAAGGGCCAGCAGTTAAAAGTGATATTATTTAGCAACTTTGAATTAAGGGGCTTGAATCTTTTGCATGTGAGGTAGGTGTTTGTGTACATTAGAAATAACAAATAGCAAACCGTGCAGTTTAAGTTCTGCCTTTCATTTCTTCCCTTTTTGAGATAGCATTGTTTGCATGTTGCAAACATACCAACTTCCTCAAAGGCACTCTAGAACTACTCAGTTCTGTGGTAGTCCTTGCTCATAGGAAGGTTCAGAGTAAGAACTCTCATACTATCCTTTGATTTAGCTTGTAAAACAAGCCAAATGATAGCTCTTTCCCACTGGTAGCTCAGAAAAACATTTCCAGGGAGGATACAATGACAGCTGCAGCTGGGGAGGATTGTTCTGGAAGATCAGTAAGTCTGTGTGATCTATCAGAATTACCAAATCGTGCATTGCTACCAAAGTAAAAATCCTCTGGATTTGCTATTAAGCGACCAAATGCAAAGGAAGATCTCCCTGTGGTCAAAAGGAGTGCAAAACAACTTAGTAAGCTCTATTTTGTGATTGGCACAGGAGACACATTTTCCAGTGCTGGATATCAATGCTGGCTGTAGTAAACTTGGGTGTAGTGCATTACTGCAATGCATGCACTGTCTGGCCCTTGCTGGAAGCTGCAGAACTGATCTTGCCAGGCTCTACTGCTTTAAAAGGAAGGACGTTCAGACAAAAGCCAGGATATGTAGTTCAGTGTCTCTTCTGCCAAATCTGTGCTTGCTCTACTTATTCCTGCTCCTACACTTGTTACTAGCTTGAAGTGAACTGAAGAGGAGATTTCAGCTGCTAGCTGAATTTGTTGGCATGAGAGTAACACCCGAGTTTCACTACTGCAAATGGAAGAATCCTGCCATTTCAAATTCAGGAGCTGGGAGCATAACTGCTATGCTGTGCAGAAATCCAGCAAAGAGAAAAGAAAAAAACCCCAGTACTACTGTACTATATCAATTGTGTACCTAAAATAAAGGTGCTAGATTCTGTCAGGATGCTTTTGGAGACACAACAGTACCAGGTAGGCTCCTAGACAGATGCCAGGATGGATGAGTTTTGGTGTTTGCCTTTGGAAGACACAGCAGAGGCCACAGGGGCTGTGTCTTGCCAGAAAACACAATTTTCCCAATTTACAGGTAAACAAGTCATTTAGTGCTGTGGTAACACATGGCTAGAGTTCCCTGAGTAAAAATACTCCCAAAATACTGTGTTAAGTGCTGTGGTCAAGCTATGAGTGTTTCCAGTCAGTTTTAAGCAGGAAAGAAGCTTAAATACTTTAAAACATTTGCTGACACACAAATTACCTTATTTTGCTTACTATATATTGAAACTTGAAGGGGGTGGGGAGGAAGAACTTTTTTTATGAACTGCTGTATAAACCCACTCGTTTAGTATCATTTATTGCATCTTGCTCAAGACTCAGAATAATACTTAATGTTTCACAGCTTTGCATATAAAATAATGGCTCTGCAGAAGGCAAGAATTAACAACAACATGGCAGCTTAATGAAACAAAATCTAAAGCCATATTTCTTAGCGCATAAAATCAAGTGAAAATGAGAGCCTTTTTTTCCCACTTTCAATAGAAAATTCTAGCCCACTAGATGGAGCCTTTTATCTTTATCATGTTCTGCTGGGCAAGGATCATAGTGTGAAATAGTGAAATGAAAAAAAAATGCAAAAACTGTTAAACAGTACTGCTGATTCACGTGGCTCAAATGGACCAATTCCAAGCACTTGGTTTCACAACTAGCCAACATTTCAACTAACATAATTAAAAATGCATGCTTTCCATTCAATAAATGAACAGTAATTAATGCAAAAACCTAGGTTTGAGCCGGTAAAGGAAATAAGAGGATGTGCAAACCTACTGCTGCTAGGCAAACTTCCTGCTGTGTCATGCATTCTGATAAAAGTTTACAAGGTCAAAGAAGTGGTAAGTTTTATCAGTTCACACCTGATCCATTCCCTTTTTTAAAAATGAATTTCAGTTTTATTTGTTAAGTCCTAACAAAAACTTATGTCTGGGGAAAAAAGCCCAACTTATTACAACACCTATTTTCACTATTGAGATTACCTTTCAAGATACAGATTCTGAAGAAAACCACCTTTTTATTTTCTACTATTTAGTAAATAGTCTTGCTATAATTTGGTACCAAATCTAATTTTAATAAAGGATTCCACACTGCAATTAAGAAAAAATCCAAAACTCAAAAACCCTGGAAATTCTATAATTTTCTAATTAAAAGAAATCTTATTTTGGATCACTGAAAGCTTTCTTTTTTACTAATAGCAGTCTCTTCAAAGAGTTGATTTGGATAAATCCATAAGTGATTAACTGAAATACCCCTCACCATTAGAAGTTTTGTTTTGTGCTTTGGTTCCAAGCAAACTGAGTTTACTGATAATGGATTGTCGATGAGAAAAATACCCAGCTTCTCCACTGTAGCTATACCATTTTTCCATTACTCTCCATTTACCAAGTCAAAAAGGACTCCCAATATTAAAAGCTAATACTGTTCCTGCCTTTTTATGGAGGGAGAGGAAAAAACCCCCACCAAAATCCCACCCACCCCCACAAACTCCCCACTCAACAAAATCTACCATGAGACAGTTTTTTATGGTGTGCCTTATGTTCTTACCAGTAACAAATTTCTGTCTGATGGATTGCAGCATACTACTTATTCAGATCTAAACATGGGGATGGAGAGGACTGAGTTTGATGAGGTAGTGGAGGAATGTTTCTGTAGCAGTTTTTGTTTTATTTAGATGGTGTTTCAATCTGCCAGGGTTTGAGAATGTTGGACATAATTTAAGAGATGAAAAGGGCATGCAGGTGAACTTCCCAAAGGAGCATAATCACAAAGATCATTATTTCTTATCTGTTTTGCTGACCAAATTACATGACAGAAGAGATCTCAGTAACCACAAGACTGGCAATTTCCACTATTTTATTGCTCTTACTCTGATAATTTTAAAAAAGTATAGAAATCCTAGGATGCTATATGAAAAATGTTAATCTCAGAGGTAAAATTTTGAAAATTCATGAATCTTATGGATGCAAGAACAACATTTGGAAATGTTAAGAGAATGCACCCTATAGGTAATTAAGTTACAGAAATAATCAAAAATCCAAAACCTAAAAATTTATTTTAAAATTTCATCCTCTTTATCCTTCTACCACAGTAGGGAGTTATTTTTGAGTGGCTGGTACTGAAAATCAGTTATTTTTGAGTGGCTGGTACATAAGCCTTGCTTGTAATCCTTGTGCTGCTGCCTTTCAGCCTGGAAACTGAGAAATAATGTGGCCTAGTTATAACTAGATTGGAGGTTATCATGTCAAGTGCTGCAAAAATACTCTCAACATCAGGTAATTCTTCTTAATGAATGTATTCATGATCTAGTAGACTTATAAACATAATTTCTAGGTTCCATTGTATTATTTAGGACACTTAAAGTTTAGTCCAGAAAAGAGAGCTTATCTATCTAAAAAAAAATACCAATTAAGGTTTCATTTACATCTTAGAAGCTGCATTTAAATAGTGCTTGAGGGAGGCACTTTCAAAGAAAAACTTCATCCTAAGCTTGTCGTATATGGCAAAACCAGATAATGTCAGGGTCTCACTACTGTCACCACAAATGGCTAAGGAGCAAAGACATGTTAAGCAGGTCCCACATGGACACTGTGATACTTATGCTATGCTGTCTTTTCTCAACTGTGTCTCAATTACTTCCTGAAATACATAAAGTCACACCTTGCTGGTTTCCACCACTGAAAATAGAAACAAGGAAAGGAATACAAGCAGATTGCCACCGCTGGCATGAATGTGGGGAATATTAAAATTATTAATTATTAATTAAAGGCCGTATTATAGTGAATGTAATACTCTTCCCCTCTTCCCCCTAGGCAAATGTTGCATCAAAATGATAGAAAATTAAGATCAATAAGCTGAAACACAAGCTGAAGTGAAATATTGAATCACCATTTGGTATCCTATTACAGTTTATCTGGAGAGGATTTCCCTGAAGTTCTGTTAGGAGCAAAAATCTGCATTTAAATGGAGATACATTAGTAATGCATGAGCTAGTACTTTGCAGGTCACCCTGTGTCTGCAGAACAGCAGCATTAATTTTGCTATTTAGAAATAAAAATCCCAAGTAGATTGTAGACTAATCTTCCTTTCATTCCTCCTAGGTTTACACTTGTGGTTAGGCTGACTTCACTGGAGTTAATCTTGATTTACACTGATGGATACAAAGGAGAAATTGGGTGCTTGATCTCTGTGCAGTGGGAACTGTGAAACTGGAAGTTGCAAATAACAGTAATTTACAATAAAACATGAACTATTTTCAATAGTGATACAACAGAAGTACCATAAAGGCTTGCTGAGTCTGCTGGGAGGGGCTGACTAGCCTGGTAGTCAGATTCCCTCAGGGCCAAGGGGAGCTTGGAATCAACAGAAACTGCATTGGGCATTTTGTATAACTATTGTAACTTTGGGTACCTGGTTTTGTGGCACAGAACAATGGTTTTACAATCTCAGTGCATTCATACAAGCAGACTTACGAAAGGGTTGAGAGACTATGGGAGGAAAGGGGGGCCAGCAGGCAGGGCCAGGTGGCTTTTCCACCGTTTCAGGTGCTGGCAAAGACTCTTGGCCAGGGCTCTGCAGCACAGGCTGCCTGGCCTCCCACTGGGGGGATTTTAGGAGGCTACAACAAAAGTTTAAAGGCTGTCAAAGCTTCACAATTTCATTTAAAAAATGTATTAACAGAACCATGTGTTCCACCCTGGATAGAAACCACCCATGTTGAGAGAGCCTTCAGAAATGCAAATGAATGTCAGAAGTTTTCAAATTTATTTCCAGCACACTTTTTTTTCCCCCATATTTTTTTCCAGCTTTGTCATAATGGTGGTACTGCAAAAATAGTCAGTCTTCCTGTCACATCACCTGCTTGGTGGCAATTTAAAATGATTAGCTGATAAAAATGATGCTAAGAAAGACTGCTTTCTACACTAAGGTCTCTGCTGCTACTACTACTTCACCAAGATCAACAAGAATCATTAACTGTATGGAGTTTCTACAGCTATTAGTAGGATTTTAGCACTACCAGCAAGATGTGCTTCTGTGTTTGTTCAAAATCACATTAGCATCTTAATTAAAGGGGCCTGAATAGTTAAACAAGGAAACTCTACATACTGTTTTCAGTAGTGCCTTTCTGGTCTAGATGTTATGATAAAGTTGTAACAGGAGTGATCTAGCAAAACCATAAAGTAAGTCAGAGAAATAGCTGTCTGGAAGACTGTTTCACTAAGCTAAAGGCAAAACCAGGCTATGAAGTAATTTTTAGAATTGAGTCTAGCCAGTAAGAAGTAGAGTGTTTACTTAATTTTTGATGCTTTCCACTAAGTTTGTATGTTTTTCAAACTGCTAACAACTCTGAGGTGCTGTACAGGTGACAGGTACTATTAATAATAGTGTTAGAGCACTGAAGAAACAGCTGCAGAAATAAAATGTAGCTTCAGTTTGACAGTTGCTGCTGTAGAGATTTTGCATATAAGCTAGACAAAATAACTTGCTGCTATTTTGGTCTGTCTCTACTTCATGTTGTGAGATAAAGAACACTATTCTCATGAGAAAAAGGGCAAGAGTAACACTGACATGCTTCAGCTAATGAATTGTCTTACTGCTAACTTGTCCATAAGACACCTCATAGCACACATCATCCTATTACATTGTCATCTTTAGAGGCATTACTTGGTCACACAAAGCTGAGGATGGCAATCTGGTGCAACACTGAAACCTGAGATTAGCTCAAAACAATGGTGTTCTGTCACAGCATTTAGGTCTGAAGCTCTGGTTTGACATGACAGCAAAGAACCTAAAAATACTTGCTATTTTGAAAGCTGCTACACTGTCAAGTTGATATGATGCATGTAGAAGTGAAATCTACTGAATTTGTTAGAGAAAGATATCCAAATGATCCTAGCAATTGACCACAGACAGTGCTGCAGAAAGGAGTGAAATTCCCCCTACATTTCTCGACTAGGTTGTTGGATACAGGGAGGAGAGATGGGAAGAGGAAGGAGAGGGAATCTTCCTCACCCAAATCTCAGGTCTAGGTGACTACACCCATGTACTCAGGCTTTGAACAACATAGCACCAGAAAAGTGTTTCAGCACAACCAGATCCAGGACTGACCAAGATCAACAATTCACCTCTAGCTGCAGTGATTTTCCAGCACTTCATATACAAATTTTAAAAAAAAACACTCTCTCACAAACCTCTATAATCCTTGAACAGGTTTTAAAGTGTGATATTAGTTATGAACAGAACACAATGTTAATTATTTTTCTCTTCTATTCTTTGGACTCCTACTAAATCCTGTCACATTTAGATTACTATATTTGCAAGAAGAAGCAGTAAAAGAGGATTTTAAAACACATTCATAATACAAGTTTTTCAGCTTCTGTATGCATACCATTTTTCCCATCATTTGCAAAAATGTGCAGACACAATAATTATTTCTGTATCAATCAAACTCGGCCTGTAGGTGAAATATTGGTATATGGATATTTGCTCAATAAATACGTATATATGTTGGGTGAAATGGGGATCTCATTCAATCACTTCATGGAGGAGAACAGCAGCAATGACAGAAATATTTCACAACAGTCTTGGCCAAGTGGTTATATCGCCTACCACTGTGTAGGATGAGTCCCCAACAGCAAGTCTCCCAAGAATTTAGCACTTCTCTGCTTTCTGCGATGGGGATATGATTTTCCTAAGGGAATTGATCTAAAGCCAGTTCCTAGCCAGCCCTGAAAAACAAATCTAAGCAGGCTGTCTTCTTATTGCTGCTGCCAGCACTAGCTCAGCACCATATCCAGAGTCCTGTTCTGCTGCACACATTGCTCCATCACTGGGCTTCAATGCCAAAATTAAATTAAATATGATTTGACAAAGCTCTGTAAAGTCTCAGTCCTTAACTCCAACATGCAAAGTTACAATGGCAAAGATCAAAGTAGACCTTCTGAACTCTGGGAGGGTGTATTGGGTTTGCATGGCCAGATTTTGGTAGCAGGAGGCTACAGGGGTGACTTCTCTGTGAGAAGCTGCTGGAAGCTTCCTCCACTTCCAACAGGGCCAACCCCGGCCAGCTCCAGAACAGATGCACTGCTGGCCAAGGCTGAACCATCCAGAAATTATGGTAACATCTCTGTAACAACAGATTTGAGACAGGTTAAAAAAAAGTTATTGCACACAGATATAAGTGTCGTCAGAGAGGAACGAGAATGTGTGAGAGGAACAACTTCAAAGACAACAAGGTCAGTGAAGAATGAGAGGCAGAAGGTACCTCAGGTGCCATGTCTGAGATTCCTGTGCAGGCTGTGGTGCGGACCGTGGTGAGGCAGCTGTAACCCTGCAAACCATGGAGGTCCATGGATATACAGAGATCCATCTGCAGCCTGTGGATGAGTCCCAGGCTGGAGCAGGTAGATGATCAAAACAGGCTGTGAAGCTGGGGTAAGCCCATGATGGAACACGCTCCTGGCAGGGATCTGTGGGCCCATGGAGAGGGGAGCCCACGCTGGAGCAGGTTTCCTGATAAGGCTTGTGACCCTCTGGGGCACCCATGCTGGAGCAGCATGTCCCTGAAGGACTGCAACCTGTGGACAGGCACCCAGGCTAGGGCAGTTTGTGAAGAACTTTAGCCTGTGGGATGGACTCCTAGAGAAGTTTGCAGAGGATTGTCTCAGTGGGAAGGACTCCATGCTGGAGCAGGAGAAGGGCTCCTCTACCTCAGCAGTGGCTGAAACAACTTGTGATGAACCAACCATAACCACCATTCCCTGTCTCCCTGTGCTGCTAGTGGGGATGAGTAGAGCTCAAGAAGGAGGGAGGGGTGGGGAGAAAACAGTGGTTTTGCAATTTATTTTTCAAAATCCTGCTCTGATTTTTTTAGTAATAAACTAAATTAATATCCTCAAGTTCAGTCTGTTTTGCTCATGACAGTAATCAGTGAGTGTTATCTCCTGGTCCTTATAAATGAAGCTTTCACTACATTTTCTCTCCCCTGTCCATTTTTGGATGGGAGTCATAGAAAGGCTTTAGTGGGCACCTGGCATCCAGCCAGGGTCAACCCACCACAAAGGGGTCCAACACATTGCACATTTAAACCGTTCCCCTGCCAAGTCCAGCTCCCACCAGAATTGACCTCATTCACAGCTGCTCCATTCAGACTCCTGGGTGTCCCCCAGGAGCCCTACGCCCTCTTGACCACCAAGAGTTACTCAGTCAAGCTGGCAGACCAGAGAGACTATTGAACTGTGCCAGAATGGTGGATCTGGTGCTCAGAGAGCTTCTCTGACCACGGGGAAGCAAACAGCTGCCTTCACCTCTGAGCAATGGTCAAGGTGCAAAAAAAGATACATGCCCTGCCACAGTGAATCCCAGGACAGCTGTTTGCATTATGGCTTGCTCAGGGCAAGGGCATTGCCAGGCTTGAAAGCAAGCTGCAGCCCCTCTGAGCTGCTAGCACAAATAACAAACTTCAACCAAATTAAATCCCTGACAAACAATTTTATTATGCAAGCTTTAACAGCGAATGGCACAATTTCCTAGCAGAGTTTTATGTAAATATGGTATTATATTTACACAAAAAATGAAGAGAACAAACTGGAATATTCATCCTTATCCATAAAAGGCACCTCTAATAAAGCAGCTGTGCTTTTGTCTAAAATATTTCTCTGGAAGGGGGTAATTATTATTAAAAAAAACCCACACTGATGTGCTCCTGACAGCTCACAAGGTACATGTTCATCTACTTGCTCTGCCTGACAGCTGATCTATTCCAGGCACATATAACTAACTAATAAAGAATATTATACTTCTGATAGAAAAGTAATTCCATTTATCTTTACCCTTCCTAGCAGCACTGCTTTCTTTCAGTGTTGGGGAGTGATGCTGTATGAGGTTTCTAAAATGTGGTTATTTTCACCCCTACTATTGTTGTATAGTATATTCTAAGTATATATCTAAGTATAATTCTAAGTATATTCTATACTTAGAATTTTAGATTGCTCTGCTTTCTTGAGAAAAAACAATTCTACACAGATAGCATCACCCTGAGGATGAAGCAAAAGCAATTATTTCTGTTTCAAAATGTCCCCCTAGATCTGCATGTGAACAACTAAGCTTTTTGATTTTTCATTTTATTACTTTGCCTTTCTGTTAACAAATAATTAATATGATTACTAACACCCTATGTACGTCTAATGTCTATACAATTTCAATTACAAAGCCATTACTGCTGCTTATTAATTCTATTCCATTTATCTTCAAACTAGCATCTTAAACTTACAACATTTGTTGACATTCATGGAACTTCAGTTCATTCAAACTTGCTCACTGGAGTCCAGCACCATTTATGTTTGCAAACCTTGAGACAGAACATGAGATTCAACAGGAGACTGCAAGCTACACTGTTTATAGTTCAGAGGCACTCAATTGGATTAGATAGCTCTCCGTGTCCTCCAAAAAATAAAGGATTGCTTTTGAAACAGTGCTGCCCATTGCATCTTTCAATCTCCCTTCTAAGCTTTAAAGTCAGCTTTTCAGAAAAAAAAAATCCAACAAAAATGTAACTTATGACACAGCACAGCCTGTTTTAGCTAGTATTACCCACTTCATCCACTTCACCCACCATTAGAGCCCTTTGCTTCAGGAAGGCCATGGGAAGGGTATCTGCCATGTAAATGAATTAGTAAGTCATTGCATATGGCTCATTTAATGTTCCTGGCTGTTTGCTTTTACAGTGGCTTTTTTCGTGCATGCAAAGTTAAAATTTGTTATTGATGCTGCTGAATACAAACAGCATAATATATAATATAATGTTTGTCCCAAAATGAAAAAAAGAGACTTGTCATTAGAGACAAGTCCTAAGTCATTGACTGTCAAAAACTTCATTCAAGTGGAAAACTTGCTACTGAGAATCCGTTAGCTGGCTGTGCACTCTTGAAAAAATCTGATTGATTTCCAGTAATGATTTCCAATATGAACAGCGCTCTTCATATTGGTGTGCTTCCTCCTCCTGACCTGAAAAGCCTTTTTAGTCCTGCCCCCACCCTCATCTCCCCTCTGCAAACGGGCTCAGCTACTCATCCCCTTCATTCAGAGACATGCCATGCACTTCCAGGCCCCCTGCAAGGATTCAGTGGCTTGGGGGATCTTTCCTTTGGCTTCTTCTTCTCTAGAGAGGAGTGCCTCAGCAGGGCTGCAGCAAGCTTTCTGCCCAGGCTGACAGGAAGGAAAGGCTTCTGCATTAATCACACAGCGCCGTGTCAGGCACTGCCCAGGCCAGGTGGTGTAAGCCCTTGGACCCAAAATGCAGAGGCCGAATGCACCTCTAAATTAATGCAGTGCTACGTGGTGCAGTCAAAGACATTAAAGTTTTAAGAGTGCAATTGATTATATGTAGCTCAACTTTCAAACACACTGGTCAAGATGGATTGCAACAGTCAAGCCATGGCACAGTGATGCATGTCAGCAGGCTCTCAGTTTTACTGTACAGAGGACTTGACATTGGCTTTTAACTTACCAATAAACTACCCTAGCACACTGCAAGAAGTGGGAAGGAAAAGGAACTACAAATCCAACAGTCACATGTAAAATAAAAGACTACACCAACTACACTACAGCTTGTCTGCTGCCAACAGCACTTGGTGTTAAAAGAACATGATGGCTGCAATCGCCAAGAAAGGAAATACATCCTGAAACAGCCTATTTTTTTAGGCTCATGGAGCTTCCATAAGGTAAATCTGTCTTTAGCCTAGAACGTTCCTTATCTTACCTGAAATTACTGTCATCCTCAAACATTTGTAATTCCCCATTAATTATCAGTGTCTGGGGCATACTGTAGGAGAAACATTCCTATCAACATCTAAGAAAGCTACATTTCTGAATTACATTTTGAACTCAAAATTGAAGTAGTGAGACACTGGAAAAAGCTGCCTAGAGAAGTTGTGGATGCCCCATCCCTGGAAATGTTCAAGGCCAGGTTGGATGGTGTTTTGAGCAACCTGGTCTAGTGGGAGGTGTCCCTGCCCACAGCAGTGGGGTTGAAACTAGACAAACTTTAAAGTCTCTTCCAAACCAAATAATTGTTCTATGATTCTATGAAATATGATTGTATCTTACTTGACATTGTTTTTCCCATCCTGGCCATTTGTTGCACTCAATATTTTCCACTCTTTTTTAATTTTTTGTTTGTTTTTTGTTTTTTGGTTGGTTGGTTGGTTTTTTTGTTTCTTTTGTAGTCACTTCACAAAAAATATGATACATAACAGAATTTAATTGACATTAACTATTAAACTATTTCACTGATTGTTTAAAGTCACTAGATGTGAAATACTTTTTTATTTTGCAGATATGGAAAATTTTTCTGAAAGCAAAATTATCTCAGAGGAAAAGCAAACTTTAAATTACTATTACAGATTTCTGTTAGTTCTAGAAACAATGCTAGCAGCTTAAATTCCTCTTAAACTGACATCTTCCTTAAAAGTATTGAAAAGGATTAAAAAATAGCACTTTTTTGTTGTACTATTCTAAACAAACTACAACATCCAGAAAACACCCCATCTCTGATATCTACTTGATTACAAAGTAAACAGAAATACCTAAGAACATAGTGACATATCTGAAGATTAATGCTCAGATATTTAAACCAGACTAGACACTTTATAATAGCCAAATGCAGAAGTCTCGAAGCAAGTGAGCCCTACAGCTCTATTCCACCTCTTGGAAGATGTGAATATAGACACATATTCTTCTTAATATCACAGTTTTAGAAGGATATTATTACATATCATTACAAGACATCCAGTGACAAGGAAGAAGTTGGTGTAACCCTGAGATAAGCCTCAGAATGCAGAGATGTCTCATGAAAGCTTTGAACCCAACATCAAGCCTGGTGATCTCTGAACAGATGCATCTACTTTGTAATTTAAGGCATGGCCACCTACACCTACAAAAGGTGTGTCTGTTCCAGAACAGGCAGCACTGCTCTTCTAGAAACAGGCAGGCTTGTTTCAAGACCATCAAAACAAAATCTCATGCGTGTCCGCTACAAGGCAGCCTTTATAAGACCAAGGGAAGCACTTCACCATGAAGCCCAAAATCAGGAAGAAAGTCTGATAAGAGCTTACAGCTTACTGGAGGTGGGTTTAGAAAACACTGAGTTAAACACCAACATTTCCAGGAAGACCTGGAGAACCTTGCAAGTTCTGTACAGAACTGATATTGATGAGCCTTGCAGCACCGAGGTCAGGACACGGCAAGAGGTTTGTCATGTCATGTGCAAGAGTGGAACACGGAAGAGTGGAATGGATGATGCAGATTTTGAAGGGTTCATTTATAGCTACTTAAGCACAAAAGAGACCAATAAAGTATCATGTTTAAAAGCTGTGAGCAAAAATGTAGTTATACAACTTCTAATATAATTGGCAGCCAGGGAAATAAATCTCTGCTGCTCTGAAAGGGTATCCATAAATAGCCATAGCATTCTCCAGCAAAGCACAGGACCTTTAAGGAAGGCCAGAATACTGCAGGAAGCTCTTACTCAATTATACCTGAAGTCAGTCAGCCATGAAAGATGCCTTACACAAGTCTCACAGAAAAACTATACTGGGAATGGACTGAGAGCTTTGAAAACAATGCTTCAGAACAGTAAAGTCCCTCAAATCTATCATTTTGGGAGAGGGAAGGAAAACTACCAAAGATTTAACAGTAGAAAAAACATACCTTGGAAAGCTTGCCTTGCTGCAGCTGTCTAAACTCACTAAGTGCACCTTTCTTAGCCTAACCTCTGCTGCCCACAGGTAAACACTCATGTTAAGAAGTTTTGCTCCCTCTCTTGAATCACGGGCTTCAGAAGTCAGGGGATGCTGAATGCAAGACTATAATTTGTAGCACACAGAACGGACAATATCAGTGATGCAGCGTAATGAGCCATTTCCCCCTCCCTGCTGTGATTTATGGTGTGGACAGGAGGTCTGCTGCCTGAGCTCACACACGATTCTGGCCCTGGAGGCATGGCCTATATAAAGCACCCTGTGTATGCTTCCATGAGAGATTGGCAGGCAGAGGCAGCTCTGGGAGCCTTTGTTATTGTCCAGTTTACTCTTTCCTGAGCTCCTCCAGCTTGCACAATCTGTGTAGCCTCTGGGAAGGCAGCTTTAGAATTGGCTAGCTTGATGGAAAAACTTGATGCATATGATGCAAAGTAATGTGACAGTGATTGACAGCTAGGGGAGAAGAGGAGGGGAAAATTGAGTTAAATTGGGTATTGTGTGAAGAAGCAGAAGGGAGAAGGAAAAGAAGGAGAATTCCTCATTACCACAGGACGTGTACAGTGGGGGAGATAAGAGTTGCTGGGTTTTATAATAATAATCATTATTAAGGTCAGTTAAGTTGACACAAGTTTATGATGATATAAAAAGTACCCCCATGATTACTGGATGTTTTTCTTCAAAAATTAATCTTCCCCAAAGAGAAAACAATTAATAAGTGTAGGAGGCTGACAGTGTACTCCCCCTTCACCTTTGTGAACAAGCCATGTAATGTGAATAGGAACCCCAGGGTCTGGTGCTATCTGCACTTCCACTGATACACTCTGCTCCTCATGTATACATTTAAGGTGAGTCAGAACTTGCCTGCCAGCTTCTCATTTCCTTCTCCCTTACACTGTGAAGTCAGTTGTAATTTTTAGTGAATGATGCAATTACATTGCAAGGCACCAGGCAAAAGTGCACTGATGCTTTAGTGCTTTTTGAGTTTGGGTCTGAAAACAGAAGAAAAGGCTGTAATTGATTCCATCAGCATGGTTTTGTTTTTTTGGGTTTTTTTTTTTTTTTTTTGGTTTTTTTTTTTGTTTTGTTTTTTTTTTTTAATTGAAACCCAGAGAAACTTCCTTCCACTAGAAATATGAACTCAAAATGTGGAGTCTCTCACTTTTTTTTGCTTTAGGAGAGGTACATGCCCAAGAGACATCCTATCTTCGTTTATATCTTAGTTTATCTTCTTCAGACTGTTAGGTTCTGGACCACTGGCATGGAAAGCTGAAATCTTGGGGGAAAAGAAAAAGGGAGGGGCAGAAATTATAACAACTTGAAGACACTTTCAAGCTGGTGGCAAAACTAGAGATAGCAATTATATATCAAAGAGGAAAGGGCTTATTTGAACTAATCCCAGCTGGCTCTTATTCTTAGTTATAAGTAAAAAGACCCTTTTCCAGAGCTCCAGAAGGCATGCTAGAAATCACTACTTGTTGCTGCTTTTTGGAAAGTTTTGCAAGTGTCTCATGAGAATATGCCATGCTTGCATTCAGCCTAAGGGAACTCCCATCATTAGTAAACAGGTTATGCTGTGGTTTTCCTCCTGCTGCCCACATGCAAGCAGTGCAGTACAACAAAGTAATAGGAGATAAGGTTAGGAAATGACAAGCTCAGTAGTTGTCTGTCTGTCAATATAGAAACCTTTTCTTCCAGAATACAAACAAATGGTTTGGGGATTTTTTGTTTAAATCCCAATCTTCTACAGTTACTAAGTGCCACAGCACACTCCCCTCGATGTAGCCTTAATATCAGTATTTTAACAAGTTCTGCGTGCAATCATAATGCAGTAAAACACCAAAACATCTCCTCAAAACCTTTTAATTGCTAAGGGGACTAATTTCAGCATCTATCCCTCTGAAAACCCTAGAACTCAAATCTCTGTAATCCAGGGTCATCTCTGCAAAAGATCTGCAAGTCAGGATGGGTCATGACAGGTCGAACTTTGAATATATTTCCTGCTTTGAAAACACCTGTGGTTTCTCTCTATCATTCCTTAGGGATATGGGGTTCAACTAGTACAAATCTTTGGGCCACTTGAGTACATTCACTACCATGTTCAGGGACAACTGCAACTGCAAGACACATGCACACATCTTTAGGGTAAATTCATATCTAATTTGGACCTTATCTGCTCAGTCTACTTCACTGCTCATTTCTGCAGGCTACAATTCACAGAGGAACTAAATCATGTGCTTAACTCACACTTACCATAGAAACCTCAGTACCCTCCCTATGCTGTACTGAATTGAAGCCCAAAGAACTCCTTTTAAAACTTCTGACCATATAACATGATGGAAAAAAGAGAAATTTGCAACCTCTCAAAATAACATATGGACTCCACAGTGTCTTATTCCTGATATAAAAAGCTTTACATTTTGGCTTGCATACAGAACTTCAAAACCAAAATACTTTTGCTAAGAAAGATCTAGTGTTCAAAAACTACTCAGTCCTGACACTATATGGGCTCCTTCATTTTTGTTGCGACTTCATTATGAAGGAGGAAAGTTCCTTAACTTGTCACATTAAACCACAATTGGGTTGATCTGACCCTAATGGCAATGAGCTGATTCTAGGAACACATGAAAGTGCCTTGCTACTTTTCCAGAAACAGTACAAGCAAGAGTTATCTTTTCCCCAGTTTCTCAAACAAATATCCCTTTTCTATCCATCCACTGCTAAAATGAGAGATGTATGCTTAGAAATTCATCCTATGAAGTGTTTAAGACATTCTGATGGCCACAATTTATCAACATAAATTACTGTACTTCACAGCAACGCTCCTGTCATAAGAAAACACCATGTGCCCTAAATTGTCTGCTGCCCTCTCCAATAATCAGCCTACTTTTTAAGATCTAGAGATTTGCTGATAAAGGACACTTCAGTGCATACAGCAACAAAAAAAATTGAGTTTCATACACATCACTGGAAATGTCCACACACTGCTCTATTAATCTTTAGATTGGGGTAATTTTTCTCTTGAGATGTGGTAATAGATTACTTCAAGAGAAAATGGGGAAGAGCACCCAGACAGGGGCCTACTGAATACTAAGCAAGTTTGCCTCCTTCTATTTTGGTCTAATTCTAAAATATATCGAATGACCAAAGCTGCTGTTAACTCTGTACCAACCAAACTGATGCAGGAGCACATGATGTTTAGTGTCATCAGCCTGCCCCCGCATCTCCTCAAGCACCCTGTGCTCCTCTTCTCACCCTGATCACAACACATTTTGCTGGTTCCAGCATCATCACTCACCTGCCCAAGAGCTCCTGAAATCCCACACCCAACCTGCTTTGCAGTTCTTTTCTTTATTTTCTCTGGGAATCAAAACCTACTCTCTTCTGGATGAGCACTCTGGTCCCCTGTCTTTTCTCCTGCGGCAATTCAGTCTCTAAGTTACAGCATACAGCAAAGACTTTCTCTATCTCATTCCTCAATCCCTCTGGATGGGATACTCTGCATGGTACCAGACATTGAGCCCCATATTAAATGTTCTTTTGTTTCAGGACATTTAAAACTGCATGAGGAAAAACATATATGAAAGTGCCTGGGAGTAAATTATGAAGGGAAGTGCATCATCTTCTTCAGCACCTAAAAATCAGTCTTGATTTTATAGTATTTTTCCCACATGTGAAAACTGTGATTACCAGCAGCACAGGAAATGCCCACCACTGTCTTTAGAGGCACACTTCTCCATCCACAAAACAGAAACCAGTGGAGTGCCCTTTGTGCAAATCACAGAATCACAGAACAGTGTGAGTTGGAAGGGCCCCAGATGGATCAATCAAGTCCAACTCTTAACTGAATGGCCCATATGGGGATTGAGCCCATGACCTTGGCATTAATTGCATCATGCTTGCATCAAATGACCAAGAGAAGGGGTGTTGTGCCTTTGCTCCTGAGGGTACAGCCCTGTATCTTTGGAGGATCCCTGCTGGATTCCTTCTCTCACTATTTCATTCTGCAGCCAAGGAGATGGTCCACCAGGGTGGAAGAAAAGCACACTGAGCTTCACCACTCCTACTCAGCTGAACTGCCTGTGGGGCTGTGGCTAAAGGCATAAACTAAAGCAGTGACAAGCTGCTGGCATCCAACCTGCCTCCTGAAATGGCTCAGGAACCCCTGCACAGGGAAGGACAATTCAGTGGTTTAGTGACACCACTGCCTGGCATCTCTGCAGTTCCTCTGGTATGTTTGCACCTCCAGAGAGCCTCAAAATGAAGCTCTTCTGATCTACTTCTGCCTGCTCATGGTAACCTCAGAACGCCTCCTCCTGTGTAACACAGAATGCACCACCCATGTGGAGGTTAAAGGGCTCTGTTTGGATTTCCTCTGCATCTTCCTCCTTCTAAGAAATCAGTGTAAGTTTTTCTCTTATCGTCCATACAGGTTTCCCAGGACACACAGCTTTTAAATGATGACAATGTCTTTAAAGTTTTAGGCTCTGCATTATCAGCTAGGAAAATCTATGAAAAGGGTGGACACATTTTGAGTTTTTTGGGCCAATGCAGACTGGATGTTATTGAGAGAGAAGAAAGGTATTTCTATGAGGAGCAAGTTAAAGTATTACCAGGTAGGTCCATATATAATGGGACTGTATAACACCAACCCCTTCTAATATATTCTCTAATGGTCCTGCTCTGTTTCAATCTTGAACCCCTAAGTGTCACTTGTCCTGTGAGAGACTGTTACAGACGCTCTTTGATATTAATGGCATCTGCTTCACACAGCCAACAAGCCCCCAACAGCAAGAGACAGAGTTTTAGAAGGGGAGATGCTCTCACTATACTTTATCACAGACAATGCAAACTTCTGCCTCTCCACACTCTGGGAGCATCACCCCAATTTCACAGCAAGGATGACTTGCTCACTCTTGCTGTTTAGATGCTACACACCTCATTTTGCATAACCTTCCCTCTCCTTTTCATGGCTTGTGCCAGTCTCATAATTTCATGGAGGAAAAAAGAACTTTGCTTCTTGGGAGAAGCTGCACAAATGAATAATACAAGTCCATACTGTAAGCACCTTGCAAAAATAGACACTGAGAAAGATCCAGCACATATTGGTGTTGGATACTAAACCATAGGCAAAGCAATTTTGGCTGGCAACAGTGGTGTTGAGTGTCTGCACACAACCCTTTGAGCATCAACTTTGAAAGTTTTTTTTTACACTAAGTGGGTCATAATTTTTGTTCCCAAGTCACTGTGCAGAGAGAAAGAAAAAATCACTGGGGCATCCAGTGACATTAGGGGGGATAGGATGAAGGTAAAATGACAGTGCTTATTTCTTCATTAAAGCAAAGCATCTGCCACTTTGTTAATATTCCAGTATGCCCTGCTCCCAGAGAACTGTGAAGGCAGCAATGATTAAAGGCAGCTCCGACTGGGGAAAATACATGTTACACTGACCTCAAAAGTGTAATTCAAAATTTATGCTGCTGAAGGGTCTACACTCTAATCTGAGGAACCATCTGTGTAGATGTAGGTACAGTACATGCACAGTCTCAGGAGAGGCACCCCAGACTTATTGTCAGCGTGACAGGGAACAACAGATGACAGTCCACTGCCAACCCCTCCTGCCTAAAAAAAAATTTGAGTGAAGCTTATGACCCAGGAGGTAAAAGGTTACTGAACGTGCTCCTCAGAGAGGCCACTGCCCTGACCCATCAGCTGTAATTGCTCAAAGAAGCCACCACAGGCTGCTCAGGGCCATTTTGCTGTAAATAGGCAGCTGTGAACACAGGAGACTACAGTGGCTTCCTGCCAAAAATCTGCATTTTAATAACTTTGTAATTGCATATTTTTGCAATCTGTTGACTCTGACTTATTTTAAGAACATCCAAAGAGTAAAACAGTATCACCACCAGATTTTCTGGTACTTTAAATTTCACAATGAAGTTTGCATCAACTCAGTAATTACTGTGAATAATTAATAATAAAGGTTATAATGATGTGACACATTCTAGTGAATCCCTGAAATTTAGGATGTTGAAGTGATAAAAACAAAATAAAAATTAAATTCAATAGTAAATATTAGAAGAAAAATAATTAAATTCCATAATTAAAAAAACAGATTGCAAATCCAGCCTGGGTGATGGTGTTGCTATCAAGCTTATGTAATTTCATTAGAAGTGATTTGCTTTAAAGATGAAAAATAATTTTAGCGAAAATGGCTGTGATCCTGCAAATGCCAGCATCCACAGGCATAACCACGCATGTGAATAGTCTAATGCACAATGGGACCACTTGTGTGGAACTGTTTGCAAGACTGAGGCTCCTGTCAAAGTTTGCACAACAAAACACTTAAAAAAAGTATCCATCCTAATAAAAATAATGTGGAATTAAATCCACTTTTGCTTGGTTATGCTTTTCAGATTAGTGCTATGAACAATATATTTGTACAGGATATGGAAGAAGTTTCAAATTATCCAAGTCCCTTTGCTTAAAGAAACAGAGTCAAACATGTTCTGGCTCACCTTAGCTCATTGTACCTTTTCCATCGAATATTCTGAAACCATGATCCCCTACAGCAGACTTCCAGGGAGGGCCACAAGACACCTAGATGCAGTATTTCTTTCATGTACTTACAGGCTGAAATTAAAATGAAATCTATAGCTTCCAAGACTAGAAGCTATGTAAGGAGCCACCTCATAATAAAGCAGACAAGTAATCATAACTTAGAGTGTACATCTCCAAAGGTTGATCAGGCTGAATGCAATCTGACTGGCTCCTTTTCTTCCCTAATCCTGAAAAGTAGCAACAAAAGTCCCCAGTGGGTCAATTTGCCCCAGTATACCCTGGGAAGGACAGTGAAAGGCTGCCAGAGCTATGACTGAAGGTTTAGCTACACCAGTTCAGCCCAAGAGGTATTGGGCTTTTTGCTGTCATCCTTCCCTCCACCCCCAAGTTGTCACTCCTTGTCATTAGAGCTTATTTCCTCGGTAAAGGTGTGTTTGCTAGCAAAAGGGGGAAAGTGCTGGGTGACAGATCCTGGTGACAGATTTGCCACATATAATTATATACAGATGTGATTTTCATTCTGATTTGCAAAAGGAAATGCAGTGTTTTTACCCAATTCTGAAGAATGTAAAAAATACAAGGATTTTTTTTACGCTGAATATTTAGCAATATTTTTCTTTAAAGCTTGTTGCAATGATTTCTCTGTTTTCTCATTAATTTTCTTCCATAGCCACTACATGTACCTCAGCCCTCCAGTTTGAAACAGTATCATGTAGCCCAAATGAATACATCAGTTTTTACCAAGAGTGAATGAAGTATTCAGAGAGAATAAACTAGAGTTGCAAGTATTTAACACTGGTCACCAAATACAGAAGAATAAACACAAGATCCTAGAAGGCAGCCATCGTAGATGAGACAGATTTATGATATATGTGGAGGGCAAATTGCCCCCACCTTCCCAATGCCACAACTTGTCTAGTGGCAAGGGAAACTCAGCAGTTGTTTCATCCCCTTGTCAGCTCCAAGAAACAACCCGAAGAGCTTTATTCACTTAGAAATGTAAAGTAATACACAGTGAAAGTCCACACTTGAAACGTTCTCCATCACTCACCCACTATGAAACCTTCATGACCAGGCAGCAACTGCAGCACTTTCTAGCACGGGCCTCCAGTGGCTGCTTCAAGGCTCAGCAATGCCATAGGAGGAAAGTAACACTTAATTTTACTTCTTTATTGGTGGGTGGGAGGGATGGGAATGTAACAAATGACCCCTGACATAAGGCATTTCATGGAGAATTGACCAGTTGGGATTAATGGCCCTTGGCTGAATCTGGGCTATAAAATTTTTTAGCCAGCCATTAATTTTCAGGAAATGTTCTATCCCTCAGCCATTATTACTTAAATAAAAACATATATTGTGTATATGGTCAAATCAAATTACCGCTAGAATTTTGTCAAGCACAGATAAGGGTGTAAATTTACTGTGTTATTAGGGTTTTTCCTTTTATACTCAGATAACTATGGTTTGGTCGTGGGAATGACTCTTACACATGCTTGGGGAAAACACCCTTGCTTTGTCCTTGTGCAAAGTGATCACAGGATTAGAAGCTGGGATAAGTAATTTAAAAAAATCATCATCAAGTACCTCAATTTTTCTGTTATGATCATGAAGAAAAGCAGTGTACATATACTCACAGATGTTCACTGTAATTACACTCAATGATATGTATATTTATCACACAAATACATCAAACTGGAAGGTGGCGTGGCATTTTTGCAGTGAATTTGGGCTGAATATATTAATTATGCACATGAAAGCTGTAATTGCATAGTGCAGATCATCCTAAAGAAAGGCTAATAAAGCTTTCCTACCACACATAAGAAACTGCACAGTGCAGGAGCACCAATTTATGAAAAGGAATTTAGCAAACTTTTATGGAAGCTATTGCTTGCAAGACTGAGTCTGTACTTCAGCTGCCATTGGTGAGGCCATACAGTGATTTGAGAAGGAAGAAGACTATCACCCATAAAATTTTAGAAGCCTTTATAAATGACTGAAAATAGATTTTCTGTACAAGTGCCTTGACTTGAAAATGTCAGGGTAAGGTCTGGACCCATGGCAGGTATACAGTCCAGTATAGTTAGTATTAATGTATTATTTTACCAATAGAGAGAAGGAATTTATTTTTATTGTTTACAAAGCATCTACGTAGGGCCAAGGATGATCCACAGATACATGAGTTTAAAATCTTGAATGCTTTTTATGTATACAGAAGTGATGTTTTCGTCTGGAGATGTTTTACCTTTATGAGCTGCTCTGTTTGTCTCCCAGACAGCCCAGCACAGTGCACCTCAGGCTGTATCATTGGGGGTGGCCTCACCGAGGACACAACAGAGGGTGAACTGGTTTTGAGGTGACGAAGCTGAGATAGGAGTAGTGAAGCTCCAGTTACCCCAGCAGCAACGGGGGACTAATGCCATTCCCTGTCTTTGAGGAGCAGCAGGGCTGGACATCCAGCCCCGTGGTGTCCCTCAGTGCCTGAGGCTGACGGGACCTCTGCAGTGTGTGCCAGTCACCCCAACACCCCTGAGGGGAGGGACTGGGTTCTGCACTATTTTTACAATGCCACCTGCAGAAAATGAAGGACATTCTAAATCCACACCACGGAAGGACAAATACCGATCTCATTTGTTCTGAAATGTGCATTACTTCATGTCAGTTTGTGGGCATGCAGTCCCTGGCCCTTGCCCCTCACCTCCCTGCATCATTGCTGAGCTCCCTGGCACCCTCACTATGATGTCCTTGAGGTGCTCTGACCATTCCTCTTCCCTCTGCCACCCAGCCTTTGGTCTTCCCCTTGTCTCCTGGGAAGGCTGGCAAGCGTAGCCATGATATTTTCTGAAAAAATCCTTTCCTTAGGATTTTTTCTCCTGAGAAGCTGAGAGGCCTCAGGAACAAAATGTAAACAATGATTATCTGCTGCTGTGGAATGCAACAGGTGGATCTGTGATTGGTCTTATGTGGTTGTTTCTAATTAATGGCCAATCACAGTCCAGCTGTCCAGACTGTCTTGGTCAGTCACAAGCCTTTGTTATCATTCTTTCCTATTCTATTCTTAGCTAGCCTTCTGATAAATCCTTTCTTCTATTCTTTTAGCATCGTTTTAATATAATATATATCATAAAATAATAAATCAAGCCTTCTGAAACATTCTCATCTCTTCCCTCATCCTAAGACCCCTGTGAAACCAGCACAGGCAAACTCTTGCCTCATCCAGTTCCCACATTCAGCCACCTCACACTCCCTTTCCCACAGCAGGAAGCACTTTGTCTTTCAGCAAAATAACAACATGAATCTTCCAAGCTACTCAGCACCTGCAGTTTGTCAAGTGAGAAGGAAGTCTGCCCAAAGCATGTGCAGACAGGGCTGTTCTAGAAACAGTTTCAGCTTTCCAAATCATTTGCTATTCCTAATGTCTTCCACAGTGGTCTACCTCATGCCTTGTTAGTTCTGTAGATTGCAGAAAGACTTCCAAGCAGTGTGATATTAAATGCTCTAAGAGATGACAAACCCAGGACGGGGCCCAGTGTAATGTAAGCTTTATACTAATACACAATCAGTGAAATAATGACTTACTGCCTCTGCACTTCATGGCAACATTTGAAACAAAGGAAAATTAAGCTTGCATGTTCTGATTCACCTTGGCCTTCTTCAGTCTTGTACTTAATGTAGTCACTGATATGCAAACCAATTTTATCAAGTGTCAAGTGAATATTCTGGCTGGTACTAATGACTGAGCTAAAAAAATCAGGTTTGATCAGACTCTGATGCTGAAGAGCTGCACATTCAGCTCTAAATTTGTATTTCCTGGCACTTACTGCCCATTTTCTGTGAACTCATACAGCTGAAAAAAAAAGTGCTTTGTAAGGACACAAGTCTGGACAAAATTTACTCTCAAATCCTACCCATATGAGAAGGCAGCCAAGATCTTCTTTCCTTTTTCACTCTTTGTACTGAAATGAAACTTTTTTACCATACTGCATTAACCCATAAGAGAATCAGAAAGCAAATATTAGTTTCTGCCATAAAAGCAACGAGCAACTGTAGCAAATATTTTATATTGTAATTTCTGTAATCAATACTATAAAAGTTGGTGAAAAATGCACCACCACCTTAAAACACACTGAAACCTGTAATGAAGTTTAATAGTAATCATAATGTTTAATTCACCAAATGGATGGAGCATAAGAGATCATCCACTGTGAAAAATACAATTCAAACATTGTTAGAGCCCTAGAATAATGCAAAAACAATAGAAAAATAAAAGTATATTTATATGCCACAGATTGAAGTTCTTTTCTGAGTAGAGAAAAGGCAGGAAGACTCCATGAGGTGATATTGCTATGTTCCCTCAGTGTACAAACTACTTAAAAACCAATTAGGTAAGAAGATTCATACTTTGCTTTTTTTCCCCCACAAACCAGTATGTCTTATCAGCACTACAAAGAAAGGTATTACCTAGGAGACAGAGCAAACAGCAATGCTGCTTAAATTAATTCTCCTTTTAAATTTTTAAAAGGAAGCTGTTTTCCCTAGCTGTGACCCTTGGCTAATGCAAATCCACTTGCTTCTGTTGCTTCATTCTCCTTGCTTTATTTTCCTATGTTATTCAATATATTAAATTCTTTTTGTAAGACTGAGAGCCTTTAGAGGCAGGTATTATGCATATGTTCATAGACTGCTTCTTTAAGCCTTTTTTATAGCTTCTAAACAAGCTTCAAAGCCTTGTTTGTAGTCACAGCAATGACTGAAAACTGAAATTTCATCAGCTCAGAAATATAATCCATAAGATACAACATAGATAGGTATCCAAGTAGATAGTTTGATTTTAGAAGTAAAAATCCAATATTTCCAAAAACTTTAGTAGATTTTTTAGTAATTTGTGCTACACCTAAATAAACTACGAATGGATTAAGGGGTGATATTTCCAGGACTTTTAGGCATTTTTATCTATAATGGTTGTTAAACATGGTTAGCAGAGGGAATTTGTTAAGTATTTCTGAAAAATCAGGACACTTAGTACAAGGCTTAATTTTGGCTTGTAAACATTTTGGTCACAGTGGCATAGAAAATGCATAGTTAGGGGAAAAATACCTAATATCTTTTTCAATTTAAAACCACTGTACTATTATTCTCCATTTCAGCCAAAACTACTCCAACTTCCTTATGCACATGAAAAATAACACCAGACATTGAGAAGCAATTACCAGCTCCTGCATGATGAGTCCCTTATGCTTGTAATTAATGTGTTTTAGCTTAACAGCAAAACAAATCTGAAATTAGTAAGTATTTTTTTTACACTTTCTTTGCTGCACAAAAAAACCCCACCAGGCAGCCAAAGAAGAGCTATATCAACATATCTTCTCATAGTTTTCAAAGTTTTTTTGCTCAAGGTTATAAAATAAAGATGGTGGAAGAAAAGAATTGCCCATAATGCTTTGAATGGCATGATGATGTTGCCAGCTTGAAATTATTAGCTGCTCATTAATACAATGCTGAAGTGATTTTTCCCATGTCAGTCCTCACATACATGGATTTTGCATACACACATACAAGATATGAAAGTGTATCACAACATGAACCAAAAGCACCATTAAAAGTGTCATCTAGTCACATTCAACTGATGCTGATGAGAATTATTTGCCTCCTTTCTTACTTGTACATTAGGATATGATTTTAAACACTTGCACAGGAGCTCTTTTTTCTCCCATTTCCTGCCTCTTTGGTAGTGAGGTGTTTTATTCAAATCCTTGAGTCACGATTCTGTGAATGGTTTTGCCTGTGCAATGTTCTGGACCTGATTTTGTATTGTGTTTATTTCAGCAGTGATGAGAGGTTTTTGTCCAACACAGCTCAAGTTGTGGTGATGCTTGTGGTGATTCAGCCCTGGTTTCTGAATTGCTTTGAAATCTCACTAGATGAGAAACAGCACAAGCTTGCTTGATCGTGGTATTCAGGCCTTTTGTTCACCCCTGACTGAACAGGCCCTGTGGGTGAGGATTTTGATTGGGAAAGAGAAATTTTGGGCCAAAACCCTACAGTGAGATGTGTCTCCAGAAAGGCTAACAAGTTCTTCAACACACAAAGATAGATTGCTGCTTGTCAGTAGCACTGTGATCCACTTAGCTGAGGCATTAAAAAATAAAATAAAAATTGCTCCTTCTGCTTTCTGATGCCTTTCATCACTCTTTATGTAGGAAAGTAAATAGCTGATGCTAGCCCAGCACCTGGCCAGTCATTGCCCTGTTCATAAATCAGAATAAAGCAAACATCACTTTCTCCACAGTGTAATCAGGACACAAGTTCCCAGTGTTTGGTGCTTTCAGCTGTCAGCTTTCTGTATTTATCTTGTATTTTGGAAATCAATCCTATGCAATGTGAACATGGAGAGGTGGAAATGAAGAAATTTGCACAGTATCACTCCTCAAGTTTACTTGTAAATCCATAAGGCACCTCTCATGCTCATGTAATGAGCATGTTATAAATAAAAAAGAGAAAGAAATCACCTCTCCAAAGTAAAATCAGCAACAATTCTAACACTTTCCCCCTAGTAAATGCTAGAAAAATGCAAGGAAAAGAGATCACTCCTTCTTAAATATTTTAAGGCAATATATTTATGGGAGCATAACTCATTGAGTATGCTTCCAGTATTAAAGACAAAACCAGTTTTCCTTAAAACTCATGCTATACTGGAAAAGAAACAACAAAAAAAGTCATTTATGGTAGACCAAAGGGTTTCCTACAGGGAATCAGACCTTTATAAATAAAGTCTTTGTATTATTGAGTACTAACTCAGTTGCAACTTTGCCTGTAACTGACATATAGAGCAATCTATTTTCAAAGATGGTTTGCATCAGTTGTGACTAGCTATTTACTTCCAAATGATGAAACTTATGGTTCAGCTTCCTTTTATGTGGCCCAAAGAAGATTTGGAGATAAGCAACCCTTTTAATACTGTTTTAGCTTTTACTTGCATTATCACCAGCACCTCACAAACAAGCACAATGCAAATGCATTCAAATAATGAAACTTCTTCTAGTAGTCCCAAGAGTAAATATTCATAAAATTTTCTTTAGACATCTAATTTGATGTCTAAATAATTCTAGAATAACCCCAGCACTGCCTTGCACCATGGAGGAACTGAGTGGCCTAACTTTAAAAGCTCTAAATCATACCTAAACTGGAAGCATAAAGTGATTCAAAGCAGCTAGTGGAGATGCCCTAAAACAGGTTTCTGGAGGACACTTCTAAGCCACTGATGATTCACTGCTCATGACCTCCTTTCATATCATGGATCATGAACACATGGAAATGGAAGGCCCAACAACAGCGACACAGAGAATTGTAAATAATTGCAGTGTCCATCTTGAATGTGAAGTAATTCTCTTCATAACCTTTAAACAGACCTGAAACCTATATTCCCAAGAATGATAGGCCAGTAGTGAAGAGAGGGACATTTTCTTCTCTATTGCAGCACACATTTCTCAGTTCAAGAGATTTCAGCTTGGTGTCATCCAGAGGGGCAAATTTCTAGGGGAGGCAAACCACTAAATATCTTATGGTAAGAAATACCAGCTGATATTTGCTCTTGGCACCTCACCTGCAGATGCTGTGGAGTGGAAAAATGAAGAGAGAGCCAAAACACAAGTGAAGTTTAAATGAGACTGGTGTGAATCATGACTGCAATAACCAGCTCACCTGGGGCATGTCTCCTATGTGTAGGCAGGAGCTCAATCAAAGCAATCTGGTATAAATGATGTGATTTTAGAGAGAATGACTTAAGTTAACTCAACCTGGTATGTGAACATTTTGTGTTGATCAAAACCTGAAAAAAATCAATACAAAATGAAAATTCCACTGGTCAGGCTTTGAGTAGTGGCAGACTCTGATATTTAGATCTGAGCACTGCAGGCAGACATCTCTTTTTAGGTACAGGCCTGTCTCCAAATCAGATGCTCATTTCACCTGCTTGGCACAGCAGGCCTTTAAATTGACTGTCCCTTACTTCCTCTGGACACAAAAATAAATCAGGTTAGCTCAGCCTGACAACTGGAACTGCTAAAGCCAGCCTGGCCTGCAGCAGATCAGGAACTGTTCAGGTGCCCTGCTCTGGCAGCAGTGATGGAGCAGCAAGTCCCACAGAGGAGGATGAGGGAGTAGTGATGCACCTCTCTCATCAGCTTGCATCAGGTCCCCAGGGGACACAGCCTCAGGGGAAAATGCAAGGCTCCACTTTAAGGGCCTGCTGTGCTAATCCATTATGATGGGACAACCTCAAGACTTCTCCTTCCTTGTTTGCATTTGGAGCCTGGGTAAAACAGACCAGCCTTAATTCCCATGCACACAGTCCAGGTAAATGCTTAAAGCCCACAGACAGCCTTTAGTGAAAAACTCTCTTTTTCAAAAAAAAAACCCACAGAAGTACATAAGCAAGAAGCTCCAATTCAAACCAGTAGGCTGCTCCATATCCTTATGATAGGTGAGCAATAGAGAGACCCTGAGCTGCATATGTGAACTTATCTAACATCATTTTACTTACTAATCCTGGTATGTAAGGTACTAATTATGCACAGAAGGTTTTAAAAAAGTCCTTGTTGACAAAAATGAGTAGCATATTTCCTGCAACAAAGGATCTTTCAATACTCTTCATGTTCACATCACACTACCTGAGTTGCTCTTATGCTTCCCATCTTCTTTTCTCTCCTACCCTCAATCTATAGCTCATGGAGCTTTGGATCTGCTCGGGTTAATGGACTCCATTTTCAGCCATCTTCTCACTTGCCAGGCAGAACTGAGCTACATCTTGGGGAGAACTGTACAAATACAAACAAAGTGAACAAAAATTAAACAGCTTTCCTTTGTTTGTAAAGGCTTACACAGGATGCTACAACAGGTATTATATTAAAAACTAAAATAAATAAATGTAAGCTGTTCCTAGCATAGTAAATATGACATTACTTTCCATTTAACCCAAGGATTGAAAAGAGAAGAGGAAAAAACCCAAACAAAAAAGGGGATATAACAAAACAGTCACTGCACCTTGGTAAAAGTGAAGTCACTTACTCTAAAACCTAAAGCAATATTTGTACCCTTTGTCCTGGGTGATCAACAAGCAGTAATTATTTGTTCATTAGCTGCTCAGATCACTGTAAGCTGGTGATGTGCTCAGAAATGGCTGGGGAGTAGACAAAGAAATTTGTCTCCCAAGAAATCAATTTGGGTCCTTCAAGAAAACATGATTAATGTTTTCTTGGGAGGCTGCCTGCACCAGAAGGGCAGCTATGTCTTTAGATATTATTAATATAGAGTGCACTCCTGCTATAAAACTCTCTCAGGTAAAGCCAGCTATGACAGAATTACCGACCTGTCAAACTTCACCAATTTGCTTTCTAACACTGAGATCATCCAAACCATGTGAGGGCTCACCAAAGCTGCTCTTTCTCACTACTCCTGCCTGGCAAGGCCATCTGCCCACTGAGAGGCATGGGGAGGTGGACAGGGTTTTTCTTTCTTCTGCATACGTGCATAAAGGTGTGGAAACTTGGACAACATCTAACAAACCACAATCAATTAGGTGGTGAACACACTCATACATGAGACAGGATGAGGGAGATATTTTGATTTTCCTCTTCAATGTGAGAGATAAGAATCACTGCATTTATCATACAAATTTACTGCTTTGGAAATGGGTATTTGAATAGTTTTCTTGGTTTTTTTTTGATATTTCTAGAGGTCTTCTCTCATTAAAAACCTACCTGATGGCATGATGATGAAAATGTACATCTAAACCTTCTTAGTCACCAAGACATATACCTACACTATGCCTAGAAACGTTAGGACCTGAATGTGCATGCAAATATCCACTTCTATGTAATGTAAGTGATCCTAGAACGTAGCATCAAGCTTTTGTTTTATGTTAAAATGAAAACCCCCACAAATACAGACCTCACAGCTTTTCCCTATGAGAAAAGATATTGCAGATGCCTATGGAAAACTTTCTTACTACTAGAAAATAAGACAATTTATTCTCAAGATGACAACTGAGCAATAAAGCACAAGTAACCATAAAGTATTCAGAAACTTTTCTGCAGTTTGCTGTACTTCTTTATCCAAGATATTTTTATGTGTGTGCAAATGAGCACATACATTATCTGACTTGTCATTAGCTTATCTAAATCTTGACATGAAGTATAAATTGTTAATGATGCGCAGCTGAGAAATGTCAAAAGTATATAGCAGGGCCAAAAGTCAGCACAAAAAGGTAAACAGGAAAACTTTCCATGGCATCTTCTTTCCTGCTAAAAAATGTAACGTAATACCAGTTAAGCAATCTTCACACAGCACTAAACAGGCAAAAGAGTAGAAAAATCCTTCTTTCCTAATAATACTTAGGGGAAAAAATAAAATTCCTAAAATGAATCCCAGAATAGTCCAGTCCTAATTCTTCTTTCACGACAGCAACCTTCAGATTCCCATGTCCTTTTCACTATTGTTGGCAATTGATCACTAAGCAGGATAATTGCACTCTAGTGCCATCCTTTATTTTATTCTGCATTTGGATACACTGGTTCATTTAAACAAAGGTTTCCTGCTTTTGTTATTTATTTATCTTTTTAGTTTACAGCATGAGGAAGGGTCTCATTCATAAGCATTGTTACATATTTATACACCAAGATTTGAAGAACAGTTGCTATAGGCCTGGAGTTTGACAGAGATTACACATCTAATGAAGGAGTAAGAAAACTGTACTCTGTAATACCGAGGTATATCCCAGGAAAGAAGGAGGGAGAGTAGGAGGGATACTGCCTAGCTTCTTTCTAGTGACCCATTCGGATGTCACAAGCTCTGAGATAAACAGGAAGATGTTGGTTTCCACTTTGTGTTGGTGATGTACAAGCAGGAGAGTGCTGCTCTTTCCTTGTAGAGAGGGGAAGGGTCACCACACCTCTCCCTGCATCAGGCACGCACAGATATACAGACAGCACTGATGTTCTCGAGGTGCTGCAGTTTAAACACTGCCTCTTCCTCAAGGGTGCATAAAATCAATGTCAAGCTCATCCTGGCTTCTAGTGGTTACAACATAAACCCAGAGGTACCCTACTGAGGTGAAGCAAGTAATTTATGATTTGTATCAGCTAAAGCAAAGCAAAGCAAAACACAGTAACCCCTGTAGCCCACAGCTCATATACTCCTTGTAAATATGTGTGACTCTGAAAGCTTATCCAACCTCTTTGTCTGAGGAAATATTTACTTTGTGAACTGCATGTTTCAAAGTCACATTTCACATCCAGCACATGCTCATACTGAAGTCTGTACATCAGCAGCTCCTGGCCCACAGGTGTCCTATCTGCAGCATCCACTCTCCGGCTAACAAAGCTGCCCTGCTTCCTTAAGACTGTTAGGCTTTGCATCCATTTTATAGCTCAGTGCTCTCTGACCGAGATTTAACACACTGTAGAAGCTCATGCAGAACATCAGCTGCTTTTAACTGAGGAAGACATATTTCACATGAGCGGTTTTCATTCAGTTTGCAGGAATGCATAGATATCCCATGATAGTACGTGCTGTGTCCTCAGCTATGGGCCATTGTTATTACTATTGAAAAAGTTGTTCAGTAATACTTCATGAAAAAAGTGCCTCTTTTACTTGTCCAAGGTTTCCTAGAGTACTCTGGTACTCACTGGAGAAATAGGAAAGCATGAGCACAAAAACCAGGGCTGTACAGCCAAACTAGGTGGCATCAAGCCATCATAAGAATATGTGGAATATGAAAACAGTAGCAGAAATAGAGACTTTCAAGAGCCAAAGTTTGATGTCCTGAAGGCTGAATTAAACCAGAACCAAATTTCTGCATTAAGGGAAAACAACAAGAAATTTGTCCAGAATGCTGTATTTGGAAAACCTGCTGATGCAGCAAGTTAGGGTCTGTCAAATGATTGCTACACATAACATCAATAATTAACCTCCAGATATTAACTTTCCTTTTGTATTCACTGCCATTCAAATGCAGACATGCGGAGTGCATTTTTTTCCACTTCCTCCAAGGAAGTGGACATGCTCAAGAAATGAAAAGATTTAGTCAAAGGATAGGCTTAGGGCACAACATTTCATTTTAATTTAAAACTAGAATCTTGAAGTTTTAAGGACAGATTTGCAAACAAGCATGGAAATTTCCAAGGTATCATGTAATTAAAGAGAAAAAAAGTTACATGTTGAAGAATACAGTGACATCTACTAATCCTGACCAGAAATCAGGATCATCATATTACCTAAGTAAAGTAAGGATTCTTTTTGGTCCAAGAAACCTCAGAAAGCTGAAACTATAACTATGGCAAATGACTAACCCTAAAATTTTCACAGCTGGCACTATCAGTAGTATTGGTAGTTCAGAAATAGAAAAACTTGATATAATCTAGGTTATGATGCATAATAACAGCTTTTGTTCTTTAAATAATAAAGCTGCTACACAGACTGACTTTCAGGGAAGGGGAACAAATTACTCCCTTTACTTTAAACTAACTTTGAGGACTGTTCCCCACCTCCCTAAGGAGGTGGAGCAGGGTGCCAAATAGTGCTCATTACTTTCCAGCAAAGCTGAAAATGAGGAAGGTGATAACTGTCAGATTGCTAAATTAATTCTTAATTCCCTGTTCACTGTTCTAGTGCGCACTGTCATTATGCCCTGGATTAAAACAAACAAACTAAAAGAACCTACCAAAAAAAGAAGAAAAATTACAACGCAGCAACTATTCATTGTAAGGAAGAAAAGGAGTTTAAAAAAAGTTGGGAAAAACAAGGGTCGGTCTCCTCCACACTTTTCATACACATTATCTGATTATATTTTCAAGCTTTATCCCAGATTTCAATGTAAAAATCTTCTGAATTCAGAAATGGATTTTGCGAAGATTGACAGCTTTAATAACTATTCAAAATGATGAACAGTGCTGAGCTCAGAACAGAGGGGAGTCTAAGCAGGGCTGCTATCAAGCTTGAGCAATTAATTGACCTTCTGTTCTATAAAAAAATATTAAAAATTCAGAGGAATAAATTTCACATTATCTTGTTGGAACTTTTTTGTCTTTTGCAAGAGTGATCTTTTAAAATTTATTGAAAAGGCTCTTGATTAAATGATCTAATTTACAGTCAGTAAAAAAATGTCAAAAAGCAAGTGCTGTATCTTGGCTAGCATGAAAATGCCACAAGCGCACTCATTTTTCACTTTTTTGAGTTGCACCAATTATTAACAAAACACTTTAGAAAATAAGCGATTTGCATTAAGAAAACATTAAGAAAACGTTTTTCAGCACAGTAATGGTCATTTTTAGAGGTCATCAGATGTGTGAGATAGCAAGCATTCCCCAAGCAGCGAATTTCAAATTCTGCTGAGGACAGGAGAAGGAAACAGTTTGACCTTGGAAAAATCTCTAAATAAAGTACAGACTTACAAACACGCACATTTGTATCTGCAATGAAAATCCTCTGACCATACAAAGAAATAAGAATGCAATTCATAAAATACTTCTCCTTCTGAAAAAAATCCTTCACCCAGGAGAGGAAACGAGGGTGAGATCCATCTGAGTAAACTCAAACACCTACAATGCCCTAAGGCTGGAACTGTATAGGGGGTGTGACTCAAGCTAGACTTGGGAAGTAAATAAAATAAATGATACTTTCAAACTGCCCACTCATCTTCTGAGCAAAAAAGGAGCAACTGTGACTTGCTAGCTGCAGAAGTAAAATGTTTGGCAAGATGAATCATAGTTTTTCTAACTGCATCACTGAGTACAGACGATTTGTCCCTTAATCCCCTGTCCCTTCTCCCCTTGCAAATGTTATCTTTCCTACATATTTTCCCAGTTATATTTCCAGAGAAATGCAATAACCGTTACAAGTCTGAAATACCTACATCAAAATTGTTTGTAATGGATTGTATATGTATGGATAGATGGATCTCTGGATCCTCTGCTGTGAAGTCAAGGATGCAATAGTATTCCACCTGATTATACATATATCATAAAAATGTCTAAAATATTGTTAAAAGCAGCCTGCAATATTTTGAGTAACATAAACTACAGGTGCTAATTCACATCCATCCAAACAGCTACTGGTGGTTTATGAGCTGTGTATTGATAGCCTTTTTATTAAAAGAGTGACCTCAGTTCCCAGAGAGCCCCTTTGTGTCTCCTGCACTAGGAATTACAGGCTTCTCCATTGGAAATGTCATTTCCACTTGTTCACTACATTGCTTGTGTAAAACAAGTCCACAAGAAGTATTGTGGGGTCAGTGCTATGCCAAGGAAGAACTAAATCAACCCCCAACTCTGCTGTCACTCTGGGAGCTCATCTGAAGTGCAAGGAGGAGCCAAAAGTCAGATTAATATCATACAAATGAAAGGAGAGTGATTATAGTAAATGTGATATTTGAGACATTGTATGCTAAACAAATAGAGAAGGAAACAGAAGGCAGCCCAAGCTGTTTTGCTGACCCTCATGTGCACATATATTTAACTCTCAACAAAACATTTTTATCATAATTCTGCAGCAAAGCTGTCAGCTAATTCTCAACCAGACTCCCTACCCTCCTTTTTCCTAACCTTCTCTGGTTGCACAACACTTCTGCAGCTGGCCAGCTGCTCACTGCTTCATGTTGTCATAGAGAAATAATTATATTAAAATGCACAGGCCAACAAGAAACGGTGTCAGTGTTGCAGAACATGTTGGAAAAGGGCAAGTTCCCCTGCTTCTGACGTAGCAGAATTTTACAGAGAGTTAACCAACTGCCCAGGAGGGCAATAATAATTACTTGGGAGAACTGTAATAGTATGGGTAGAAATAGGACAGTGCAATGAACACTGAATTGTCAAACTGCTGGCTGATGTTTCTCATGGTGACTTGAAGTCCCATCTCTCATTAAGTTGTGCATTGGCTTCAAAGATCACCACAGCACTACACAGGTCAATGTACACTTCTGTCAAAACCTGTGTCAGGAACCTCTGGAAGGCCCTTCTGCAGTTGTCAGATGCACCCGCAGCTGCACAACCCTCTCCTTTTCCTTGCTCCCCTCTCTAGACATCACAGTTAAGAAGACAGCTTAGAAGAAGCGCACAGAGTGAGACAAAGTAAATGCTACCCAATGCAACAGACACCTCATCAGTCACAGTGACTTGTTAAACTATTGAACATAAAAGGTGACAATTAAATATCAGCACAATCATTTAGCTGCTGATCGTTTAGCAGAAATATCAAGTCTGTCCTACAATCCAAACTGCCTCCCACACAGTGCCAGATAGAAAATTGAATATTGCAACAACACCAGGGGAAGAATGTCTTTTTCTAGTCTGTACTCTCATCTTCCCCTGGCTAAAAGATTAAATAAAAAACTTCCTTTTTTTTTTTACAACTTGCTAATACTACAAAAATTATTTAAATAGAATAAGTTATTCTTACGTAATTCCCCATATTAGCTGAAAGCACCTTCTCAAGTTCAAGTCTACCTGGGCTGGGACATAAGATTAGATCTAAAAGTTGCTGTTTTAAGGAGTAAAAGCACCTAAAACAGCATTACATGAGCAGTTTGGCTGTAGTGATATAATGAGGGAAAACAGATGTTGAACAGATATGAAGTAAGAAGCCATGAAAATGTTCTTAAGGTAGAAATATGACTGGTATTTATATAAGAAGATTAAGTACAATAGTTGAGATTCAGAATTAAAGGCCATTTAGATCTAGTGCTTAGAGACATGGTTGAGTGGTGGACTTGTCAGTGTGAGGGTTATGGCTGAACTCCATGATCTTAAAGGCCTTTTCCAAACTAAATGATTCAATGATTCTATGAAAGTGGTTAATGACACAAGTAAGAGAGAAGATGTATCTCCTCCCTATAAAATGGAGACACAAAAGACCAGGATGCTCTTCCCAAACGTGTCACGTCAGGTTTTCTTCCCAGGAGTGAGCTGAATACAAGCAGCAGCCAGGGGCCTTTCCAGGACCACTCACCTGGCAGTCCAAAGGCAGGATCTCCCCACCATCTCCTGCCTCCCACCTCCAACCATCCTCATCTCCAGTACAGTTCCTTGCCATCTCTGCAGTGATCATCTTTCCTCCAGCCTTGTGTCAAAACTCTACTCATTAGTCTCTGCATATTGGCAGCTTATCACTGCTTCTTTTGCTGACTGCATTTCTTCCTTGACAGAAGCTGGCCCCTGTGACAGGAGCTGCACTAGGACCACCTCTTTTGGGAGCAAAAATGACAGGGATGGGAGGGACAAATCATGCAAGGAAAAGATAACTATGGCTTTTTATGATGAGGACTAAACTACAAGATCTTTACTTCTTTTTTTTTTTTTTTTCCTCCAAAATACAATTTAATAGTTATCAAACATTTCAGGTTCTAATGGTCAGGCACAACAGAAGCTCACTACAGAAGCTTAGGGCTGTCCTCTCAGCAAACATGTTGATTATTAATGCTACTTTTTGTGCTGTGCTCACCAAGAACACAAGTATCTTTGATGCTTTGGCAAGCCTGTAAGTACAGATACCTTATTAAATAACAAATGGCAGAGCGGTCTTAAGAAGTTCTTGACAGAAGGAAAAACAGAGCTGTATTGTTTGTATAAGCAGCTGTAAATGGAGATCCACCTGTGATCTGAGACAGCTGAGAGAGTAAAAAACTGTGAAAAGTCAGATTCTTAACCCTGCAACCTTCATCGCTCTGTTAAAGCTCTTTATGTTTCTTTTTAAATGACATTTTTCCCACATATTTTTTGACTTTCAAATGAAACAATACCCTCCCTACCATGTTCAGTGTTGTCATTGAAAGATTGTGTTACAGCTGTTGCATCTCACTGAATTCAAAACAGCCTAGGTAGAAGCAGTGAGAAAGAATTTATTTTTTTAATGCTCTGATACAACCCACTGATTGTGCCATCTGTCCAACACATGATGAAGAATCTCTAAACAGAGAATAGCTGTAGGGGACACAATTCAGTATTTGCAGATCTGTTCTTGGTAAGAGATAAGAGTTTGTATTAAAAAAGGAAATTCAGCGTTTTTTAACACAATATATTAGATATGCAGTATGTTTCTGGCACGAAGTGTGGAAAAAATAAAACAGCAGATCTGTCCAGATGGAGGGGAGAAGTACTGCCAAAGGCAAGACAAGAAAAAGGTGCTTGATCCTGTGTGAAGACCATGTCAACACAATCTGCCTACCACAAGTTCAAAAGAAGATGATGGGAGTTCTAGAGATGTCTTTCTGCAATGCAGGAAGTCACATAAAGAATGAAAACTGCAAAGCTCAAGTTATCACTGCATGAGTGTGCAAAAGTATGCTAATAAAAGTGACAGCTCTAAGTGCTTCAGTTAAGTATTCAATAGGATTGTAACAGCCACATCCATAAATCTGCCCATACCAAATATCAATTATGTGGCATCTATCTCACTGCAATAATTTCTCTAAATTGGCTCCTCACTGGCAGCTCTCCAATTATTCTTAGTAAGGACAGTATGTCTTTATCCTTTTGACTGGCATAGGACAACATATCTTCAGAGAGTCTGATATATTTATAGGTCATTTCACCTCAGAAAAACCTGTGTGTGTCACAGGAATTTCAAAGACTCAGGGAGTAGCAGCAGAGATCAGAGAGAGGCAAATCTTCTACCCATTCAGCAGCTCTGCTTGGATGCCTCTTTGAAATGTCTCAGGCTGTGCTCAGGGCTCAGTGCTGCCACAGAGAAGGGGCTGGGGCAGTGCCAAGCACTGGGACTCCTTGGAAATGCAGGGCTGGGTCAGGAGTGCCCAGCCCCTGTAGGGGCAGAGCTGGCTGACGTCGGAACCCAGGAAATTCCTCTGGCTGTCCTGGAGGGCTCAAGCCCTTGCCCAGGAGCTCAGAGACCTTGGCACAGAGCCCAAGACCGCTGTGACTTTGATTTAGCTCTTGGAAAAAACAATTACCAATCTTTATATGAAGAATTACAAGTCAAGAAGGTTTAAGTAGAATAATAGTTAGTTTGTCATGGGATGAAAAACAGATTTTTGAGGTTTTTAGAATTGGGGCTCGGGGTCCCAAGATGGAGGGATTTGGGTGTGCCTTGTCCTTTTTCCTTCTTCTCCTAGCCTCCACCTTCTGGGTGATGTTGGCACTTTTAGATTGGTTTAGAGTAGAAGCTCACTGTCTAACACAGGTGATAGGTATTGGAAAGTGATTGTAAATATTGTACGCGTAGTTTTTAGCATAAAAAATCACACCACCTCTGAGGTGGGCAGTGTGCCTCTGTCTGACCTGCTGAGTGGACCTTGGCTGGACAGAGAAAGAATTTTATAGATAAGATATAAAAAACAACCTTGAGAATGAGAACTGAAGAGCTTTGACTCCCTCTTTGACCACTGGGCTGGGAAAAGAGACTTTCTAACGCATCTTGGGGTCACTCTGACCAGCAGAGATTCCGAGAGGCTGAGGGCTAGAGAAGTAGCTTTTGGGCTGTGGAGATTGATGGTCTGTTCAGTTTTACTGCCTGCAGACCCCATGGGCTCAATATCCTTCCTTCTAAAATTGCATACCCAATCCCTAGAGCTTGCAAGAGCCTTTCAGGAGCACTGGCCTTAAATCGGATGAGAACTGAAGCATTTTAAAGTCATTATATAAATACTTGTGTAAACACAGTGAACAGAAGAACTCTTTCCTGTATGCCTACAGCCCAAACTACAACTTAAAATATTCAGTGGCAATTTTTTCCCCCTCCCAGAATATAAATTATACATTGCAATTGGAAGCACAGCCCATGCAAACACTGCAGTTTAAATAAAGAACAAGTTAGCTGTGGTTTGATTACAAGGTCTTAAAGAGTTTCACTTCAAAAGGCAAAGAAGCTTGTAAATTTAGCAAGACAAACTGAGAAAAAAAATACTTAAGACCAGCTTTGTGAAACCAATGGAGTCAGTATACTTCAAAAACTGACCCACAACTACTGTGTTTTCTCTCTAAAACAAAAAAATTCCAGCTTGCCTAAAAATCAGCAATTTCCATTCTACATACTAAGAAAACCTGCAAGATCAAAATGTCATAAGTACAGAAATCCAACAAGTTAAGAGTGATCCAGTTTTGTGCAGGAGGGATTTACAGGCTATTAACATAATAACCACCCTGTTACAAGCTATTAACCTAACCATCTCATCAGCTTACCAAATTCAGTTTTAATTACCAGTGCAATAGCAGTCATTGCCTTCAGACTTCATTATGCTGGGCACTGTGCAAAGAAAAACTACACAATTGTCCCAGTCCTGAAAAAAACCTACCAATGTGAGGAACAGAGACAGTGAGATGTTGGGAAAAGAGCAACAAAGAGTGCAGCCTTCTGCCACAGTTACACAGCACATCCAGGAAGGATCCAGGCAGGAATAACTGGCACCATCAGCTCTATAAAGAAACATTTACCAATAGATCTCACAGCACTTAAAGGATGGCCAGTGGCATCACTCCTGTTTCTGAGCTGGAGAAAATGACGCACAGAGAAGTATACTTGGAGTTGCCCTGGGTAACCCAGCAGAACATGAGAAAATGCCTGTCTAGTGATTCCTAGCTCAGTTCCCCATCTGCTGGACTAAGATGTTTCTAATCTAAAATATAATTGAAAACTTTATTGGAGTATAACAACAAGGTCTTTTTCTTAAGAGGTCAAGTCCAGATAGAATATTGTAACGACTATCCAGAATACAGGCAGTGGACACTCATGACAACAGATACTCATGTTGACATCAGCTCATAAAAATTGCAGAATTTTATGATTTTCTATGCTGCTAAACACTTTGTACATAACTACCCCACTTCATAACTGTGAGATGTATGGGGATAACCCAGTGTTGAAGACAGAACTACTTCAAACTGAAGGATCCTCCATAACTCATAATTATCAGAGCTTTCCCTCAGGTGACAAAACCACCCAGCAATTCCCAAGCCTTCAGTTGGCTAATTCTGGCAATAATTCCTTCCTCCTGCCTCAGACTGTAGACCTGTGACACAAATTAATAGTTAGTATCATTAACTAAGGAAGTTATACCTTTGAATATGTGTACATGAAACTCTGTATGCAGTGGCAAATCATAACAAAACCAGATTAAAAGGTAAAGATGTCAGTTTAAAACCAAAGTGGAACAAAAATATCAGGCTGACTTTATATATGAAAAAATAATCTTCAACACAACCTAACCCAGACACTGTCTTTTTTTAAATGTAGCTATAACAAGGAAAAAAGTATATTAATTTAGATAACTTAAAAAGGATTTCCTGAGTTTAAAAATATTTTGTGACAAATGTGAACCCAAGATAAAATTAACATCTATGCAACACAAATAAAAATATACCTGCCTACCACTCAGCCATCCTGTCTGACATCTCTGTCCCTCTCCCTTTCACACAGTGATAAAGGTTTTAGATTCTCCAGTTAACTGAGGCTGTAATCTAATTTCAGAACTGATTAACAGTTCATCTTTAAAATAGCTAATAAACCAGCTGTGATAGCAACCTTTATGGGGATCTCTCTTGCTCCCCAATCTCCATTCCTGCTGAATACTGAGGCTGTGCAATGGGTTGCTTATTTTTCATCTTGAAAAACAACACTCTGTAATGAGGAAATATAAACTATGGAGACCTATCGCAAGACTTTTAACAATCTTCCCACTACTTAGTCTGCCCTAAGTACCACTCTACTGCATAGTGTGAATTTATGTTAATATTGTCACTGAGGTTGGCTGTAAGTTTCATTAAGCACTTCTGATTTATGCTTCCTGCTTCTGAAGGAAAGTAAAACTAACAAGGTTAAGGAAAGACCTGGTATTTACTTAACATTAAAACTTATGTTAAATACATGTTTTGGGTTTGAGGCAAACAACAACCTTAAGTGTTGATTCTAGGAGGTGGAAAATCTTATGAAAACAGGAAGAAACTAATTTTATGTGAATGTAAAATGAAAATTGAATGCTAACACACATTCTGGATCTCTGAATTACTGGGTTTTTCTCAAAACTGCTTAAAACAGCAGCAGTGGTACAATGTACTTGGAGTTTATTCTCATCCTAGAATTTCAGTGCACTTTTCTAAATGCTAATTAATTAAACTCCAGAAGTCTCCTGTGAGATACAGTAGGTAAGTATTATTGTACCTATTAAGCACATATAAACCAGAGTTACGATGTTTAATTATATTCAGAGTTGTTTCTTTTTAAATTGATTTTCCTCTATAAAAGAAGATGCTGATGGTCTATTACTTTTAGGACAGGTTTTTATGAGTTTAGTTTTTAATTGGCAACATTTCACTGCACCTATGTTTGCCCATGCATGTATTCATTTAGAGTTTAAAAATACACAGCCAAGCAAGAGCTGGTAACATTCTATACAATTGGTTTGAGAGATAAGGCTTAAACCAGAACTAGGAGTAGTTATAGGAGGCACACTGACCTCACCAGAAGCCTCTTTTCCCCTTGGTTGTAATTTTGGTAACTTCCCAACCAAATTCAAAGGTAACCCTCCCCTCCACATAATCTACACAGCTAGAGTATTTCCACAGGGAAATATTAAGAGGGAAATATTTAGAGGGAAATAACCTATAAAGATTGACTACAATCATGGAAACACCAAACTTCTGAGAAGTGTTGTGTGTATCCTATTTTAACATTCTGTTACTCAAATAAGTCCTCCACTGTTTCTTCCAGCATTCTCACATCAGGAGCATTCAGGATGGTTTGTGTCTGGGGTGGATGTTGCACATTGCATGTTTTTATGTTATCTGCAGCCAAGGACAAAGCAGTAAGGCAGGATTACCTGCTGCTGCCCAGGAACTCACTTTGAAGGAACACACAACCACTGCTGAAAAAAACCTGATATCACCTGCCACGTGCTCCACAGTGAAATTATGCACTGCAGAAAGTGGTGCCTTCTCATCAGTTTTCAATTTAGTTTGAAGTTCAGTTTTGTTGAGTATCCCCTGCTGGCTCCCAAGTCTGCATTCCATTTAAGTTCCAGAAGGACAGAATATATTTAGTAATTATCTAATTGTAATAATCAATTGCTAAGCCTTTCAGGAGCAGATGGAATAATAAATATGTATGTGTTCCAAAACTAAAACATGCAAGGCAATACAATTCTACTAATAATTAAGTTTGCTTTGATACAATATGTCATCCAATAGTATCAGACAACCTGCATCAGGAGGATTTGATTTCTTGCATTTGGTTGTTCAAGAAGCAGATTCTCTGTGGAGCAGAATCTGTTTTGCTATGCCTCTGAGTCTTCAGAGTATCCATGTAATTATCACTGTGATTGTCATTCCCAGCCAGATTAGTGACAGTGGAGACCAAAGTGTCATCTGCAGGCTATGGCAAAAACTGTCTATTTGAATCAGCCTCTACTAGCTCTAGTGAACCTTGATACAAGAAGGCAGAAGGTCTAAAATACTTAGCACCATAATGTAATGCATTTTTCTTTCCAAGACAAAACACTGTGTTTTCAAGAAATGGGATGATTTTTCATTTTCTGAAGCAATACAATCAGCGGCTTGGAGATTTCCTGCTAGTACAGCATGTTAGCTGAACTCCTGATTAGGAGGCAGGAACTTCCACATCATCTCTTCCCATCAATTTCTTTCCAATTCATCACATGGGAAAAATCACTTTTTTCAGGCCACTCATTGCATATCAATTTTCCAACAGGGGCAACTTGATTCCTGAAACCCAAGACTTTTCACTATCCTGCTGAGCAGAGCACTGCCTTTATTTCCCACAAAGGATCTCCTAACTTTCTGTAAGGGGTTCATGAGACTGAACCATTCATGTTTGTTTTGTGACTTGCAAATCACAGGCCATTTCTCTTCCAAGACAAGACTGTACTTAAATGGTGGCTAGACAGAGTAATTTAGGCTACAGAAGCATAAAGAACAGGCAAATATGTGATGATAATGGTGTTATTCATGCAACTCGAAGTAACACTGCAAAAAGGCAGTTACATCAGAAGCACCACTTTTGGACTCGAGACTGGATCTGCTCAAGGTCAGTCACCACTCTACTTCTCACCTGGGACTTGTGGTAGAATCACCATCCCTGGAAGTGTTAAAAAAATGGGCAGATTTGTGGCCCTTTGTGATACAGTTCAGTTGACACAGTGGTATTCAGTCAAAGGCTGGACTTGATGATCTTGGGCCTCTTTTCCTGCCTTAGTAATTCTATGATTCTGTGATGAGGTATTTCCCCTCAGGGGCTTAGTTTTGGCAAATAAGCTTTCTGCCAGAATTAGATGTTGCAAACAGAAAAAAAGAAAAAAAAGTATTATCTACTTCAAAACAAATTTTAACATTAATTACTTGAAAGTATATTACTCTAAATATTATATAATGAAATCACCCTGATAATCTGAATCCACTGCTCTGTAACTCTCATGTACTTATATATGTATACACACATATATATATGTCTCCATCCACAAGAAACTATCTAGGGTTTCTTTTCCTTTTGCTTTTCATTTTGTCTTTTCTTGTAGAGAATAGACTGCACACATTCCAGACTGAAGGGAAAAAAAAAAAAGGCAGAACTCATATCCATAATACTTCTCTTCTGCATACAGGAAAAATTCACAACCCTTTGCTGGATATTACTTCGATTAATTTCTACATTAGCTCAGTAATGCTTTAGTCAAACCATCTGAATGAAAAATCAGACTGAAGAGAGAAGGTTCTCTTTTGCATGGTGATGGCTACATTTATTTATGTGAAAGCTATCATCCACCTGATGTTCCCTGGAGACAAGGTGCTAAAAAAACAGGCTCCTTCAGAAAGATGTGAAAAATTACACACTTTGCTATGTATAGCATAATTCAACTACCTTTCTAAATCTGAAGTTGAAATATTTTACAGATCTAGATGTAAACTCATGACAAGGAAGTTCAAGACAAACAGGATCTTGAAATTTAGGTTATAACACTACAGGCTAACAATCACAACGACCAATCAAGCTGCAAATTAGGACATCAGATGACCCCCCTCAAAAAAGTGGTATTTCCTTCCGAATAAAATAAAACCTGCCAATACTGGATATTTTTAGTAAAATGTGCAAAGATGTTTCACTCACCTTCCTTTCCCATTACCCTGTATATAAATGTTATGTAGTAGCATAAAAGCCACAAAGTTATAATGGCAGCCATAAGAATTCCAGAACCTTATGCTCCTGCCAGCTGCTACTGTATCTGCAGCTAAAGAAAGAGACATTAGAGTCTTTAGAAAGCACCATCAAGTGGCTATTATACTGTAGTTTTACCTTTCAAGTCAGTGATGCAACATGCCAGGAAGGTATTGATGGAACTTCCAAACTGCAGTTTCAGTCTACAACTGATTCACATAAAACCACAACTCTAAAAACAAACATGGGCTAGTCAAAAGCCTAGTTCATGGCTATATTCTACAAAAAAGTATTCCCTATGAGCCAGCAGAGATTATATACATCAGAGAAGATACAAATGGGATGAATTTGAAGAGAATTGAAAGTAATTTAATTCTTTCTCAAAGAGGGCTTAAGGAAAGCAGCAAGGAGCTTCCACCTGTTAGGTGAGATGCTATCAATGCATTCATGGTCAGCAACCACAGCTTAACAAGAGCATTTAATGAAAAAGCAGCAGACAACTGCCACTACTCTTACAGCTCGAGACCTTAAGCACCCTTGTAGCTTCATACTCTGGGACATGTGCACTTAATAGCCTCTGGCAGAGAAGCAACAACTCACCAGTTTAAAAAAAGCCCAACCAAACAAAACCAACAAAGGAACCCAAGCGCTTTTCCTTCTTAAAGAGTCTGAACATTCTGGAGACTGTATAAGGGAAGTCATCTTGTTCTCTGCTTGAGAATCCATACTTCCATAAACTCACTTCCACTGGTGCCTGCAGATCTACAATACCACCTTTAGAAACTCCAACCAGAAAGCAGGTTTTCAAGTAAATGGGAAAAGTCCTACTCTGAAACCTTTGTAGCCAAAGCCCACTAAAATGCTGAGGCAGACTCTCAATTGCCAACAGAGTTTGACAATTTAGCAAGCAATCTAAGGCTGTATATTACAGCTGCAATAGCAAAAAGAGCCTAGAGATGGTAAAAAACATGTAGCTGGCTAGATGTTTTCAGCAGAGATAAACACATATTATTGCCACAGTACAGGTGGTACATTGTACAAGGGAATGCTCTCTGACAAAGAGCATACAATTCTAGTCCTCTGTCTAAGAAAGGATAATTTCAATTTAAAAGCTAAATCCCTAATCTGGGTAGAGGATGAAACAGTTTGGAGAGAAGCCCATATGGAAGAACACATTTGTGCTCTCAGGAGGGCTCTACAGGTCAAAAAACACAAAAGCAATCACTGTTGTCATCCCAAGGATTTATCTTGCTAGGACACTGACAGAGGACCCTCAGTCCATAAGAGGTATTTAGGAAAGAATTTTAAAAGACCAGGCAATATGAAACAGTATTTTTCTCAGCACACCCTTCCTCAAAAACCTGCAGCTTAGGGATTTCTTGAAGTGGAGATTATATCACTGTTTGCTGTGGCTCACAATATTCTGTGGCAGTGCTTTCCAAAGCCCAGCTGAGCCTTGTGCAGTGGAGTATGGCTGGGCATCACACAGCCTGCCTCCTTGAAGGAGCAAAGACTTGAATCAAATGAGTCACAGACCTACATTTCCCTCTAGAATTCCCCAGCCCAAGATAATTTCTGTTCTTGGGTAATGAGTTATCTCAAAGGCTACCTGAGAATATGCTGGTGCTCTCATCCTGGCAACTAATGGTTAAAGTTCTGTTGAAGTGGAGACCAAATACTATGCTTGGCTTTTCAGCAAACCAATTTGAGTTCAATTTTTACACTTAGACACCCTCTTTATCTTCAGGGATGCACATGCACAAAATGAACAACAGCTGACCATATATTCTAAAAGAAAGGCAGAGCTCCTAAATATAATTTTTTTAGATACACTTTGAAAATATTGACTATGTGCAATAATATTACAAATATATTAAAAAACCCCTAAATATGAAAGAATTAATTCCTTTGTCATAATTTATTTCTATCATGATAAGAAAATAATTCCAAAGCCCAGGATACTCAGATTCCTACCTTCTGATTAGCTTCACTTACAATTTTGGATGAGAAAAATGCTCTGCACCTCAGTTTCCTCAATCAAGAGATTGGGAATGGAGCAGTTTCTCACAAAGAAATGCTTTCCACACCAGGCAGTGCACTCACTAGAGGTGGCTGGTGGCAGGTGCTGTGTAAGTGCAATGAATAACTTATGTTTCTCCACTTTCTCCTCTGCAAAGGAGGAAACTTGTCATTCCTCCTTTTATGAGCAAATGCAGCTGGGAGCTAAATACTCTGGTGACTCCAACTGACTGATTTGGTAGTGTTTATGCAAGTAAGCAGCAAGAGGCACTAAATCAGAGCATAAACAAATCTTAGGCTAAATGTGCAGATGAAAACCTAATACATACTAAAAACTGTATGTTCCTGAAATTAGTATTCAGTTGGTAAAGATCCAAATTTTATTTTCCTGTTTAATTTTCAAATAATTTCAGTACTAAAGTATAACTGCAGTCTGCATGGGGAAAAATAGTGTAATGGTTATTTTCCCCAAATTTAGAAACCATCTGTTTTGAAGTTCTGTTTGGCTAAGCAAATTACAGGATTCACAGACCAGCTAAGTAGTTAAACACACAATACCTTTTCTTCAGTGCAGGAGAAAAATGTCTTTAGCTGAGCTGTTTTGCATAGCACCTCCAATTTATCCCTTTTCAGTTCTCTCTGACATCTGTGTCATGGCGCTAGGGCAACGATCACATCGGGGTGCTCCACAAAGGTTAACACAGACAACAGCCTGGCAGCATTTCATGTGTAAGGAAACAGGACTACCACTTCTCTTGCATCTAAAAGGTCAACAGAACACAACCTAATTCCCTTCTTTTGTACAAGCCCAAGGGCAGGCACATGACAGAAAAGATGGCAAGTTCATTGTTCTACAACACCACAGGAAAAGTAACAGACAGATTTCAGCACTGCCAGCGAAGTGAACAGAGCAGGGGGTAGAGGCTGCTAATGATCTGGGCCTTTTCTTTCGTAATATCCTGCTTATTTTTTTCCTCAGTGAAAAGAATAATTTATGCAGAATGAAGACTTAGCCTGTAATTTAATTACCACAGGTTACTTTTTGCATTGTACGATACACAAAGAGCTGATATTAAACTCAAGCTGCTGCAATAAAATTCCTTTTCAATTAATGTAACTAAAAATGTTGTTACTGTGATTAATAATTAGCAAATGGCAGGCGACAAACCAAATAGAATTACAGCACCATTAAGAGTGCACAAACCTCTTATCTCACCCTGTTTTTCTAGAGACATGTATATTTGTCTCCTTGTTCCCATCAACTTCCAGTGATCCAAACACACTTTTCTGTCCCAAATGGCTCCTACAATGTGGGTGTAACACAGTCACTCCGTGGCTGTCAAATAATGCATTACAAATGTCTCATCAATCCACAGGAGACAGGACACTGGGAAGTTGTGAAAGAGGGCAGAAGCCATGGGAAGCAACAGAAAAATGAAGAGAAATGGCATGTCCTCTTCTTTTGAGCAGGGGATCAGGGGGTCTTCCACACCACAAGCCATCATTCAACAGTGCTCAGCCTCCCCATCTCTACTTTTAGGCTCTCTCCTGCAAACCTTGTATCCAGGCTCTGGATGTCAGCTGGCAGATGTTTGGTGCTCAGCTCGATCATACCAATGGCAAAGGGCACCAGTTCTTCAGGTAATAACTCTGTATTGGCCCTACAATATTGGCCCTCTATACGCTTAAAAGCACTATAGTTTGAATCCATATTTCACCCATCATCAATTTTCCTCCAAATTCCATCCTCACTGAGTAAAAAGTGTTTACAATAGTACATAATGATAAACATATAAAGCCATCATCAATCATTTATCAGTTACAATTACTATTTGCATCTGTTTATCTAATCACAGTCTCCAGTAACTGCTGCACTTATGCAGTTCAAAACTGCTTTAAAGATGGAAATGTTGAGGATAACTACTACATAATTAACTTCACATTTTGTAGCACTCTGCTAACTCATATTTCTATCCCTTTTCAGTTTTAATGTATATTAAATAAAGAGGAATTATTATTTGCATACACCCCCATTCACCCACACAATCACATGTGCTGACTGTGACAGTGCAGGTGACAAATGGCAGACTAGTCTCATAGACTCTGTTTAACGTGCGACTTCAGCTGTCTCAGACACTCAGACTCCCAGTACATCTCTGCTGCTACTTCAAATTCACATGTAATTTCACATGTAATTATATAAGAAAACAAAGACCTTTCTCTTCTTCCCTCTTCCTCTTCGTCTGTGCAAGATCATCTGCCAAAAAATTATTTTGTCTCAGCCCTGGATGTCAGAATCCATTCTCAGCCCTCCCTTCCCATTTCTGTTTTTCAAACTCACTAATTTGGAGGTGGCAAAAAGTGGGTCCTGAGCTAGTAACAGGTTAAAGATCAGATAACTTGCCATGTTCACGAGCCAAAAGAGGACGGACAACAGTTTTTTCAGCAGTGACCACAATAACTTAATTTGCTATGTTAGGTAAATAATGGATTCCTGAGAGTGGAAGGTGTAATACTTCGGTGTTTTTTCACTTCTTCTGTCTTTAAAAACAAATCCAGTTTTCTGCATCAAAATTAACATTTATCTGAAGATCACTCTGAAGACTTTGAGGGTTTAATCCAACTTTTCTTGCACTGTCATTTTAAGCAGTGAACCATGCAAACACACAACCACTGCTTAAGAGCTTTCTCTACAGCATGTGCTTAGGTAACAATATGGGAAGACCCACTGCCCTTGACCCACACATTTAAACTGACTCTAAACAGAGAGGACAGTTGACAAGTTGCCTTAACATACTTCATGTTCACCGATGGACTTTTTCCTCTCTGGCCCCTTTCCTCCTTTTTCCATCTCTGCCTGCCTATCAGACTGCTGTGGAAGGTCATGTGACTGCCAGGAAGGTTGGCTGCAGATGCAGCATTTCTAGAAATAGTTGCATTTTAAAAAAGACAAAATCCCCCCACAACAATATAGGCTTCTGAGAGAAAGTTAAGAGTGGCTATTGTTGCTGAAGCCTGGCCCATGGATATTGCTGATTATGACCAAAACAGACAAGACCACAAACCTCTCTCATCCTCATCCTCCAATGCTGCCAGCATATGACAAAAACTCTGCATACGCTCTCTAGCCATTAATGCCACCTAGACTGTGACAAAAAAAAAAAAAAAAAAAAAAAAAAACCCAAACCCCCCATATAATGTCAGAAGTGCAGGTTACATAGCCTGCTCTGTAGATGGCACTGTATGTTAAACAATGATTTTCTTATTTTTCCACACTACCATTTCTGAAGATAATAATCCAGATGCAGTCTCTTACACTCACAGAATATGCATTTATTTTAAATCAGGAATCATTCCATGGCAATAGCTTTCAACTGTACCTCCAGAAGTCACCTCCCATTTGCAATTAATTATGTTTATCCCTGTAGTATGTGACTACCAGGAAGGACAGAGACCCTGTGTGTGTACTCCTTGCCCCAAAGAGTTAACAAGATAAGCAGTAGGACAAGTGAGGCAGTGTACTACTGAGATATAATGATGTATTCCAGCCACACTGCTGGATCCCCAGCCTGGTGTGCTACCCACTGAGTCAGCAAGTGGTGCTGTGCCATGACAACAATAAGAGTTTTTGGGTTGATTTTTTTTTTGTTTGCTTGTGGGTTTGTTAGTTTTTTTAAGAGACTGTCTTCACTATTTGTAACTTTTAAAGAATTTGTTGACACTGGCATGAGAGCAGAGAGAACACAAAATTGGCAGAGAAGCTCAGGAAGCAAGGGTACAAAACCCAGACTGACAAACATCTAGGGAATCATTACTCTGGGAAGTTAGAGAATGGCGTAAACTGAAAAGAGTAAATCTCTCACCAGCCAGTAAAATTCTTTTGAGATTTTGTCAGCTAGGATACTAAAGTAATTATGTATTAAAAAGAACACAAGCTAATTTACAAATTCACTGACACTTGAGATATTTGGGATGTAAAATTAATTGCCAGCAGCAGAGCTCTCAAAAATCCAAGACAAGTCTTAAATGGTCCAGAACTATGCTAACATTAACACACAGGCTAAAAAAGGCAGCAGCAAAAACAAAGTGGCACACACAAGCTCTGAATAACCAACCAACCTTCCTACTGTACACTGCAAAAGAGCAGTATAAATCTCTACAGAAGCTCACAACAGAAAGCTGTCTTTCAGGATGTTGCCAGATTTTGTTGATTTGCACTCACCAAAGGAAGAATTTGCTGGCTTTTGGAACATTAAAAGGTAAACATAACTGCACTTCATATTTAAAAATATAAAAACCCCCAGGAACAATAACAAATTATTCTAATACAAAAATATTTATGTCATAGTACTTCACTCTTTCTAGCCCAGGATATGATGGGGAAAGCATTCCCTGTTCCCTAGCAAGGGCCTTGTGTACATGGTTTCAATGTGGATTGAAAATCTTGCTTCACATATGGCAGAGAAAGATACAAAAGTGTGGCAAATTTGTATCATGGTAAAAAAAAAAACAAAAAAAACCAACTCACATCCTCTGTGGTTGATTTACTCCATCCTGAGAGTTTTGTTCTCTTACAACTATATCAGACTTGCACCATATTCTAACATTTTTGGCTATTTATGAAAAGTTAATGATTGTTTAAGGATTCTGGTAGGTATCCAGAAACCCTTTCCTCCAAAATTCTCATATAAAAATTTTACTTGATACATGGATTTGACAGCTGTATTGGTAGGAAAGCACAACTGCTGAATTACAGGTAAAGAAACCAGGTGTGAGAAATATTTGAAAGTCATTTGTCTTTCCATGTCTTCATACTTTGCCCAGGCATTCAACAGTAAAATCAGGAGGAATTTGTGTAAATTGCTACAGTCTGCCATCAATACATAAAAAATGAGCAGAACTAAAAAAGGGAGCATTATAGCATTGGTGAGTGAGAAGAGAGATTAGAATAGGTACAAGCCCAGGCAGCTAACCCTGGAAGTTGAGATTAAAGTCAGTACCACCTTATTTTACATACAGAAAAGCCTTTCAGACATTTTTGAACTTCCACTTCAGAGTCTGGCTCGTAGTAAGTACTTCTGCATATTTAACTCTACCCACTGAATAATCCCCTTATATTCAATGGAACTAGTAACATGTATAAAAATGCATGAATGCCTAAATCTTCTGATGAATTCAGGGCTTAAGTAACTCTAGTGAGGAAGGGACAGAGGCACCTCCAGATTAAAATATTAATATTAAAGTCAGTGTGCAATTCTCCCAATAATTCCACAAGCTTGGTATTAAGCTCTAAGATTTTCATAAAACATGAATTCTTCAACATATACTGGATATACAGCCTAGAGAACTGTGTTTACAAGGTGTGTTTACAAGGGTTTTAGAATGATTACTCAGGGATAAATCTGGAAAATGTACTTTATTTGTGCTGGTCAAAACTATTCATAAATTTGACAGGTCAAATGAAGCTCATCTTGTTAAAACCTCTTAAATCATATAATGAATTGCTTCCATGCCAGACACACTTGACCCAGCTTACATGTGATTTAGATCACATTTTTAAAATTAAAGCTTTCCTATTATGGAACAAAAGAATGAAGTAGATAGGAGGAAAGCATGGAATAATTAATTATTCTTCGAGTGGAAATGTGAAATAAAAGGAAAATTAACTGTGCCTCAGTTTCAACTGACTAGACCCAATAGAATATCTACTACATCACATAATTATTATTAAACAATGATTGGAAATGCAATGCCTGTTAAAAACAAGAATGTTAATATTTAAGCTATCATCATCCAGTTTCAAAATGCACAAAAGAAATAGCCTGATGAACGCTGATTCATTCATGCCACAGCTTTTAGGCCTATATTGAACTTTTGAAAACATAATCCAGATTCATGAAATCAAAGCTTTCTATATTTGTGTCATTTCTCTTCTTAATTTGCTTTTTTTCCTGGTTTGTTTTTATAAGCAAAACAAATGCTATCTCTCCAATTCTGCTTTAAATCAAGAAGCAAGCTCCTGATGAGTGTTCATGAAGCTGATTAGAAAATTGCCTTATAAACAGCATCATTAAGTGGCCTGTCAATCAGCAGTGCTACAGTGGTATTGCTGGTGCCTCGGTAAATTACAGCTATGTCCCATGTTTGGGAAACTTAAACGCACAATTCTGAGATTTCTTATTGGCAATTAGATGATAAATGCTGTGTTACAATGCTTAACAGCTTGAGAATATATTTATTACATACTGTATCTGCAGAATACAGAAAAAAAATTAATTGGAGCAGAGTTTCTTAAGATGCTGTTATAAAGGAATCCCCAAAGTTGAACTGAAAGCTCACAAAAGAGGAGCCTTTTTTCAGATTTTTCAGGAGTGATGCCATAGGAAAGCCATAAAGATTGTAGGATCTCTTGACATTCATTCCACCTCCATTTATTTGTATTTACTGTTTGGTTCATGACATGTATTACCACTTGAAATATACTACAAATACTTGGAATTTTTGGAAGATTTAGGTTTTTTCATATTAAATACAAGGAAAAGCTTCAAAATGTAAATATCAGGAAAGTCTGCTGCCACATGCTGACCTGAACTTCTATAGATAGGACATGCTACTTGTCACTTGTATATGAATCCACATTGACCTGGAAATACACATGGAAGACAACTCTTAAGAAATGCTGAGGCTGCAAAGTCATGTACTTGAGAGCAAGGGGATGACAGAATTAATGTTTGGCTGTGCAATTTTAATGCAGTTTCTCTGGCCTTCATCCTTTAATTACACAGTCCCATTAACCAAGAAGGCCAGACTCATTTTGGCAAATGGTATTCTCTTAACTGACACCCTCTGAGTCCTAATTAATCACAGTGCCCTTATGCCTTATTTACTGTATAAACTGCATTGAATGCATGCATGCTGAATTCCTCAAGGGTTTGTGCTGCTCATTACGATAGTATTGATGATACCATTGGCACATGTGAAACTGTTCTAGAGCAATGACACAGACATATGCTACATCTTATGTAGCATCTTAAAGATAGTGCAGCTTTCATCTTGGAGTATCCTGTGCTTTACAGAACCAAGGCAGAGCTCTCAGGAATGTTAGGGTGCTGAAAAAGCAGCTTGAGTGCTAAGAGAAATGAATAGCTAACTTGCAAGTAGATAAAGTACCTGCACAGAGTAAACACTCCAGACAATCAACTGCCTGAACCACAAGAAAATCAGCAGTGCTTCACCTTATTCCTCCCACATGTCTCTGTTCCTGCAGGGGGAAAAGCTGAGCTTGTACATATCTGCATTGTCTACTGTGACTGCAGATCCATTCCTAGAGAACACACCTGGGGCACTGAGTGATGACAATGTCTCAAAACTGTAAGTACCATGACATCCAAACACTAATTAATTTTATTTCTCTGTTTCTGGCTTTTCCTTAGTTTCAGTCTTGAATTTATATCCATAGGAGTGCAAGTTGTTTTCAAATCAAATGTCTAATGCTATCTTTTGCTGTTGGATCAATACCTAGGCAGGTCCTAGGGACACTTGGATGCATCACTTGAGCTTTCCAGTTTACTGAGAGTAGAAGTACGTTATAATGCCTGGACAGCAGCAGAAAATGAGGGAGATCACAAACAGCAGAGCAATAAGAGAAGACAGAAATTTTCATCTCAGTTCAGTGCTCCAAAAAGGAAGACGTCACCAGTCTACTTGAAACACCCCCATTCTCATTTTCTCAATCTCTGTATTCATATCTTTGCCTATTTTGATGCTATCTGCCTTTTCTCCAAAACATATTTCTAATCCTGAATGCAATCTCTCATTGCTATTCTGCCACTTTCTCTTATTTTTTCCCCTTGACTTGTCTTGACTCCCCCCTGCCATATGAATTTACTGCCCCAAAGAAGTCACAGCTGCTTCTATGGCAAGACATAGAATCATCCATCAAAAATTTGTATTTCCCAACTCACCTGCAAACAACAGCTTTGCTTAGTGATGTGTAATTGGTATGCATGTCTAAAATTAATAGTTCCACAGCACACTCACTACAGTCAGTTGTTAATGGCTTATTAATTACACATCAGGATGCCATAAACAACTTACAGCCAAAATGTAAGTTTTTACAACACACAACAAAAGTCAGTGATGACATCCACCAGACTTTCATCCTCTGTGGAACTTGATATAACAGCAGGAAAGAAACATCTTTTCCACAAACATCTAGAGCCAAAAACTGGGAGAGAACAGTGATCCCTCAGATATAACATGCAAAATGTTTACAAAGGGAACAGTGAATGAAGAATTGAGACACTGTAGAAGAGATATCCAGGACTGTTTGCCATTAGAGTACAGGAATAGATCACTGCAGAGAAAATAATTTCCTTCAGTATCATATTTTTGGGAAGAAGAGATTAATCACATACACTAGTATGTACTAAAAATGTAAACAGAACTAAAACGTCTACAAACAAATTGCAAAGGAGAAGTCAATGCTTAATGGTAACACTTACCTACTTGAACAACCCCCCAAAAATCTAAATAGCACATATCCATTAACTGAGTCATCACAGATAAACACATTTCATTTTTTAATTCTGGAATACTCTAGCCAGATGTGATTGATTTGTCCTCCTACCGGTCCTTGCCCTTTTGTGGTTCTGCAGACATCGGGAACTGGCAATAACTCACCACATGCCGCAGAGAGCTTTTTTGTTTTTGGAAATCTCCAGGCAGCGTGACATTTACATTTAATATGGCTGGTTGTGGGCATTTAAGGATGAAAACAATTAAAGTATATTTGCAAGGAATGTGACAAACGGGCATTTGTACTCTGGCCAATTTTTCACTGACTTTCATTGAAGTAACACCAGCTTTGAAAGTTCCAGCTTTGACTCCACTGTTGTTTAAAAAAAATGATTTCCCAGTATCCATGTGAGCAGGTTGACTGATGAGAATGCCTTTAGGGTTAAACGTCATCAGTGTAAACTATGAGGTCTCTTTCTTGGACAAATTCAGCCCCCAGATTCACTGATGACAAGTTAGGGGCAGTGCTGAAATCCGCAGAGGTAATTTGGACCCCCATCAATCTAAAAGGTGGCTTTCTGGCTCTCTGAAGATCTCCCTCTTGCTCAGAAAGGTGTTCTGACTTTACAACAGGCATCCTTCAGTAGCAGCAGGTTGCTTTTGATTTTCATGTGACTTTTTGTACTTTCACCAACCTACAGCCACCAGAGTGCTGAGGATTATCTGCACCAATGCTGGGCTGAGGCAGAGCACCTATCTCTTCATACCTCTGGGTTAGATTTCCATTAGCAGAAGCTGATGGAAGGGACTGAAGTAACAGAGGGAATGCGAGGGAAAGAACAGCATTTTCCTCTCTTGACAACCCTCTCCCCTCTATATTAACAATGAAATTAGTTGCAATGTGCCACAACAATGTAGCTGCACATACATAAGTGGTCTGGTTAGGGGAGGCAAAGTGAGTTAACTGGGGACAGCCAGGGCTGCAGTGAACACACACAGCTGGAGTTTCCAGTCCTGAAATGTACAGGTCAGGCAAGGAGTACAGTTAAGCTCTGATTTAGGAAGGCAAAATTCCAGCTCTTTAGAGAGATAGTCAGCGGTATCCCTTGTGAAACTGCCCTCACAGATAGGTGAGGAGAGTAGAGCTGGCAGATCTCCAAGGAAGTCTTCCATAGAGCACAAGAGCTGGCAATCCCCAGGAGCAAGAAATCAGGCAGGGAAAACAAGAGATGGGCATGGCTGAGTAGGGAAGTGCTGGTCAAATTAAAGGGAAAGAATCAAATGCACAGGCAGTGAAAACAAGGACAGGAAACCTGGGAAGAGTACAGAGATGAATTACAGCTGAGGAAGGCAAAGGAAGACAAATCTGACAAGGGATGCAAGGAATAACAGAAAGGGCTTCCACAGGTCTGTTAACCAGAAAAGGAAGGTCAAAGAAGGTGCACCCACCCCTGATAAGCAGTGGTGGAACACTGGTAACAATGGATGAGGAGAGGGCTGAGGTACTCAACACCTCTTTTGTCTCAGTCTTGGTGTCAACCTCTCTTGAGTGGATGGACAGCAAGATGAGGACTGGGAGATAAAGTACTTCCCACTGTAAGTAAAGACCATGACTATCTAAGGAACCTGAATCTACACAAGTCTATAGGACCTGAAGAGATACGTCCCAGAGTCCTGAGGAAATTGGCTGATGTAGTTGCCAAGCCACTCTCCATGATATTTGAAAAGTTCTGGCAAGGTGAATTCCCAGGTGACTGAAAAAATGGAAACATCATACCCATCTTTAAAAATGTAGGAAGTAGGACCCTGGGAACTACTGACCTGTCAGCCTCACCTCTGTGCCTGGGAAGATCATGGAACAGATCCTCCTAGAAGCCATGCTGGGGCACATGGAGGACAGGGAGCTGAGTTGATACAGCCAGCACAGCTCCACCAAGGGAAAGTCCTGCCTGAGCAACCCAGTGGCCTTCTATGATGGGGTGACAGCAGCAGTGGAGAAGGCTCCCCAGAGAAGTGGTCAAGGCTACAGATGTCAATTATCTGGACTTCTATAAAATGTCTTGGACATAGCTCCCCACAACATCCTTCTTTCCAGACTGGAGAGGGATGGGTTTGATAGGTAGACTGTTAGGTAGATAAGGAATTGGTTGGACAGTCACATTCAGAGGGTGCTGGTCAGTGACTCAGAATCCAAATGGACATCAGTGACAAGAGGTGTCACTCAGGGACCCCTACTGGAACCTTTGCTATTTAATGTCTTCATTAGTGATGTAGATGAAGGGACTAAGTGCATCCTCTGCAAAATTACAGATGACGCCAAACTGAGTGGTGCAGTTGACACAGCTCAGTAATGGGATGCCACCCAGAGGGACCTAATTATAGCCTTCCAGTAGAAGCCTACAAGAAAATGAAGAGAGACTTTTCCCACAGTCATGCAGTTAAAAAATTACTTGGACAACACTCTCAGGCACTGTGTGATTCTTTGGGTTGTCCTGTGCAGGGCCAGGAGCTGGATTTGATGATCCTGATGGGTCCATTCCAACTCAGGACATTCTATTATGATTCGAAATGTCTTCAGTTTACTTCAGGATGGTAATACCATTACTCAGGTAATGGTAATTGCAATGATAATAATTAGTCAAGTTTTGGAGAGTCATCTACTCTGTGTACAGTTGTGCTGAAGTCTCTCTGGGATTCTTTTATTCTACTTTTTATTCTACTTCTTCCTGGCAATTATTGCCTATTACTGCTGCATAGAAGGATCATATATACACTCTCAATATTCCATTAAAGATGACTTTCCAGCTGAGCTAAACTTACCACTGGAAGTGGTTTGAGCTAGTTCAGAACTAAGGTACTCATAGGAATCTTTCTGTAAGAGGAGTCCCACAGCAGTAATGTTGCCCCAACAGTGTGATCTAGAAAAGCATATCAGTTTATCACCTTAAAGCAGCCTTTCCTTACTGAATGCCAGGGACCTGCTACCTTGCTAAAGAGGAGCTGGATCTGAATCTCTCTCCCACTAATTCCAAACATTTATTGAACTATTTATTGAAATGAACTGAATGTGTGACCTCAAATCCCCATTTCAAGCCTTTTCACGAAGTCTGACTGAGTTTTCAAGCTGCTGTTCAGCAAAAAAAAAATGCAAATGCAGGCTTAGAGGCCCAGCACAACTGAGCTCTGTGTTCATCAGTCATTTAATGTACACCAAATGGTCTTTGTGGTTCAAAATAATTTTATGCGATGCTAAGCAAGGCCGTCGTTGTTTTTGCTGACTTGCAGTAAGCCAGTGGGATGCCAGGCTGCCACCATCAGAACATCTGCTTCATTGAAAAAGGATTTCAGCAGGCCATGCTTTGTAATAAATGATATGACCCTGGAAGGCTGACAGCAGCACTCCTGAGGGCAAACAGCTTGCCAAAGGTCAAAGGCACCCAACGGTTTGGGACCAGCAACATAATTTCTGTCCACTCCACCCCTACCCAGAATCTTAGAGCTGCAATGGATAAGTGAAAAATACATTGCTGATAATGTATCTTCTGCCAGTAAAGAAAAAGAGAAGGGAGGGAAAGATAGTAAAGCTGAGGAGAATGGGAATCCAGCTGTGAAGCTATTTACTCTGCCACTGAAAACAAAGCTATTCCCAGAAGCACCACTTAGTTTGCCTCACTTAGAACTGGGGTAGCAAAATGCATGATATAAACTATTTCAGTTATGAAATAGGTTAGAGAGTGCTTATACAAGCAGCCTCACTAGCACAGATACCTGTCCATTTTAATTTACAACCTTTCCCAGAACAGCCCCTGACCCTCTTTTTCCTCTTTTTTTTTAAGAAGTTATTAATTTTCTCTCATCTTTTAGACTATGAATTCTCCTAAAACACAACCACAACAGCTTTTGTAAACTTTTTGCTCAATTCACAATGCAACATCAATAAAACCCCAGTGAAGTACAAAACAACGCAAACATTTCAATTTTACTAACAATGTAAACAGCATCAAAAAGATTTGGGATCCTGTTCATCTACCTGTGACATTAGTAGTCAGTGGATGCTCTGTTGCTACAGTTAGAGAAAGGTCTTGCTCCCATTGTTATTGCTATTGCCTTTTGAAGTGAAATGACAGTGGCACTCTTGCGAATGGCAGCATTTTACAGCAATTTAACTTCCTGCCTAAAGAAGGTGAACTGGCATGAAAATTATCTGGAAAGCACAATCACATATACACAGAGTTTATATAGATAGATAGATAGATATAGATATACACACACACACACATACATACACACACACATATGCTGGCATTATCAGTACAGGCATCACATACAGCATTATCAAAGGCAATAAGGATGAAGAATAAATTACTTGGCAAAATTATTTTCCAAAGTAATTTCACAGAAAAAGAACCATCTCCTAAAAAAGCCTACCATTACCCTCCAACCTCTTCTTTGATGAGCACTGCAGCTGATTTCTGCCTTCATTTTTATTTACTTTCCATGAAAGCACCACTGAGGACCTAATGAAGAATGCTGGTAGTTCTGGCATTATTGGATTTTTTGTTATTTATTTATTAGACATGAGAGCTGTTATCAGCAAGCAGTCAGGTGAGTCAAATCAGACAAAGCATTATCTGATTCCTGTGCTGTAAATCAGATTTTAATAGAGAAAAGATAAGTATCCCTTTGGGAATGGAAAGAATATGTTTATAATGTGTTCTGAGTATGTGCTACACAATCACAAGTATGAATAAAAATATTTTTTCTAATCAATTTTCCACTTTCTTCTCCAAGTTCCTTCACCCATAAGATGAGAACTCAAATAAATGAAAATTCTGTTTGTGGCAAGTGCTAGCAAATAACAAAGATAAGCATGCATAAAAGCATGCATACATGCTGCATTCTCAAACAGACATACAAAAAATACTGAATTCTGTAATATTAAAAGCCATCATTGTTTCTCTGCTAGCAGAATAACTTACAGATTTCGGCTTTATCTAATTCAGCCATTGAAATGAGACCTTTGGTAGCTTATTTTTAACCTGAATACAGCTTTTGTCCTAGTTATTTATCCTTGTCTTTTCCTATTCAGAACCTATGAAGTATCATGACAGCACCGGTACACTGGACACGGATAAGGTTTGACTACCTCTTGAATATTTTACAAATTTTAATTGGCAGAGTAATCTAGATATGCTCAGGCAGAAATTGATGTTAAACATCAAAAACCTTGATGCAAAGCCAGCTCTTTCTTGTGCTGCAGTGTTATTTGATTTTTGATTTGCTAGAAATTACTGTTTGCAAAAATGAGGGCTCCCCTACCACATAATACATCACTGTTTGAACTAAAATTCTGAAATTAGTTTACTGCCCAGATACCTAAATATCCTGAGAGCTCAAAAATTGCTTTTTAAAACCCAACGTGTTAGGTCACATCCAATTAATTCCATAACAAACTTGAGGAATAGGCCTTTCATGTCATGCTTGGCTTAAAAATTTAATTCCTTTTATGATTTACACATGAAAATGAATTTATAACCACAAAAAATTATTCACTGAGGTTTGCAATATATTTACACTGAGGTTTACAAAGGTGTGTGCTCAGATTGCTGTTAATGAATGAAAAGGTAAAGCTCCGCCATTGCCAAGCATTAGCAGCAAGGCTGACATCCATATCACACTTCACTTTCCATTCTTATTATTCTATTTCCTCCCACTTGATCCTTCTCCATCCCAATTTACAGGAGGATTAATATTTTTTGAAGTAAGTGCAAAACTACAGGCACCATAAAAGTCCAGTAACAGAATGGAAGTTTAGCATCAAACTTTAACTATCAGAATGTAGATCCTATTTATTAGGGAAAAAATCCAACCAAGTCACAACTAACCACATGCTGTATTGGAGATATTGGTTTCCCTTTTGGGAAATTTAATTGAACTTCAATTTTTTAATCAGTGTCTGAACAATAACCTTATTCAATGGTTATTCTGAATTTGGATGAGTGAAAAGGTTAGCTCTAGTGGCTTGGGTAAGAAAGCAGTTTCAGGTTGTAATGGCCTTTATGTTTCAGATAGATTGAGGCTCTTCAAGGAAGAACAGATAATTTTTTGGTTTTACATATATATCAGTGATTAATATGGAGAAATAAATGAAAGAACTATATCCTGGGAGAAACATGAGTACTAAGACTGAAAACAGCCTGTAACAGCATGCAATCTATACATCAGTAACAAAAACACTGTAAAGGTCTGCTCTCTTTCCTCCTGGAAAAGAACAGTAACAAGAGCAGGGAGAAGCAGAGATGATGGTGTCATGTTAAGGTGAAACAAGCAGGAAATAGTCACATAAATAATTTTTTGTCCCCCAGAAAAAAAAAAAAAGATGAAATTAAGAGTATTAAAATCCCTGTAGGTCCATATCTAGTTATGATCAACATTTAAGAAATTGATGTCTTAACCCAACCCTAGACAGAAAAGATATTTTCTGCCCTTTCATCTCCCCCCTGCATCCTCCTCCAGCTGGCACAGCTGACTTGCAATCTCTTTCTCTTTAGCTTTAGCAGATCAGGCAATCATAATTCAGTAGTAACAAAGAAACAGACCAGACAGACCATCTTTAAAATTACCAACTTTCTAATGAGCACCTTGTAAATCTGAGGAAATTTATGGAATTAAACTGAAAAAATCTGTTGTATCTGAAAAATGGCTTTTTCAACTAATAAAAATCAGAAGAAAGGGCTGCAATCTCATTGCATCTACCACATTTTGATCCACACAGTAGCCTTTTGCAATACAGCACAGGATTCAGAGATGCTTCCTTCATTAACATGAGGCTGGTTTGAGCTTCTTGCATCTCATTCTGAAGGACAGAACATTTTCTGAGAAATTAGTACCTCAGTGCAATGGGTCACAGAAGTTGCTGGACAACAGGAGATGAGCAGATGAAAATTCAGTATCGTATATGTCAACTGTATTTATACATACAAATGAAAATATCTGACTCTTTTTCAAGTTAAGGGAATGTCTCTCACGCAATATATTCAGCTCTTCTGATCCAGTTTAAAAGGACAGAAATATTGTTAGCCAGACAGTTCTTCATCTGGCAATTCTCCCACAATCCAAAACTAATGCCATATTTATATATTTTATCATTAATGAGCTACTAATGCCTACCACCACCTTAACTGCACATGCTCAGGCTCTCAGTGGAACCAGCAGATGCTCTGCTGGCTGGCACAGTGGGTCCCTCACATTAACTCTTAGCCAGTGAAAGCACTGCACTGTAAACTGTGAGAACAGCATGCCCTTTCTGCATGGAATGGCTCTTCAGCCTGGACATGTCAATCAGACTGAGACTAGAGCCTCTCAATTACTGCTTTGCTCCCACTTAAGTTTTAATGAATGTTCATTGAAAGTATCCCATTACTTTCCTGTGTAAATGCATCCCAAATGACTCAGTGTGGGAGGAAGAGGCAGTAGGATGAAAGTTGTTTTGATTTTTTGGGTTATAAAACCTCCTACCTCTACAGATAAATGTCCCTGGTTCTAGATCAAATGGACTCTTTTTCACTTTAAAGTAAGAAAAAGGATCTATTCATTCAGGGTTAAGAAACAGACAATATACATGAAGCAGTTCAGGCGAAGTGAGGTAGCTTTGCTAATCTGCATCCCGTTAGTATTTGTCTGTTGTAACTTTATGGCTTATAAGCAGGAGTTTAGACACTCATGGCTTCTTCTCCCTGGAGGGCAATGTATCAAGATGGTAATGTATCATGACCTCAACAAATGTTCTGTTTGAAGAGCACGACTCCCAAATGGAAAATGTGTTTCTGCCTGTGAGATCTCAGGTTTAAACGTATTTCTCTAGCTTTTTTTTTTTTGTAAAAACCCCTTCATTTCTAGGAAAAAAATGGCCTGGCAGGGATTCAATGCCATGGTTCCCCTTCACACTTGTAAGGCCCTTCATGACTGGTGAAGCTGCTCTGAAGGCAGGGTGAGGAGCACAGCAGAGCCCCTGTCCCAGGACATCTCACTTACTGAGGTTCCACCTGAGGCCCGTCGTGGTCACACTCTCGCAGGGGTTCCCGATGGGGATGAGGCCGCACCAGGGGCCCTCCAGTCCCGTGTCCACGTGCAGCTTGTGCTTGCCCTGCAAGACAGAAGTGTTTCTGCTGTCAGTGCCTGCCCAAATGGCATTTGATCCCCGACCTTGCAAACAAAAGGGGAGGTACTTGGGGACAGCTCCAGAATGTCCCCCAAGGGCTCAGAAATATTTAGTTGCAGCAGGAAGTCAGGCCATTGTTGTTTACAGAGGGAGGAGAGATGTGTGCTTAGGTTCCAGACCTTATGGCTTTCAAAAGTTTGTTTCTAGGCTTTTCTAAGCAGAATCTAGCTTTGCTCATTCCTCCCTGGCGTTATTTGAATAGGTCCTTCTGTCAAACCTAGGTTCTTTACTCCCGTGAAATGAAGGCATCCTGATCCATTCACACATTTTTCCTCATCTAAACAGCTGTGTTTCACTTCCTAAAAAGTGCTAGTCAAAGCACCACTGAAGCGCTTCAATTATTTTGACAACATCTGTAAAATTTCATGTACTTCTCCAGGCATGTACTCTACCCAGAAGGAGGAATACATGCAGAAATTTAACTAGGTGCTAGAGAAATTAACCTAAATATTTAGAGTAACCTGCTTACAACAAATAATGAAAAAAAACCTCAAATGAAAACATTTTTTTGCATCAAAAGATACATTTATCTAGTAAGTAAAACATTCATGGGATGCAGGAGAAGCAACAGCTATTAATGATGATGTGTTTGTGATAAATCTCTTCATTAGCACTTACAGCTCCTGAGTGAACATCCTATGAACAGTTACAAGGAAGAGTAGAAACTGGAAATCTTTAACAATGGAAAGTGCTGAGTGGTACAGCTCTAGCACAATCTGTGTTCTAAGAAAATAAGAAAGTGTTTGTGGAAACTTGTGGTGGTATTCTCGGGGTCCCAGGACAAGGGAAGAGATGAGAATCTTGACTCCATGTTTCAGAAGGCTGATTTATTATTTTATGATATATATTATATTAAAAGAAAATGATATATTAGAACTACACTAAAAGAATAGAAGAAAGGATTTCTTCAGAAGGCTAGCAAGGAAAGGAAAAGAATGGAATGATAACAAATGCTCATGACTCTCAGAGAGTCTGATCCAGCTGACTGTGATTGGCCATTAATTAGAAACAACCAACATGGACCAGTCAGAGATGCACCTGCTGCATTCCACAGCAGCAGATAATTATTGTTTTTCTTTTCCTCTGAGGCTTCTCAGCTTCTCAGGAGAAAAATCCTGGCAAAGGGATTTTTCAGAAAATATCATGGCGACAGAAACTAGCTACAAGAAAGCAGCAAATAAAAAGTAGTGACAAGATCAGTGGAGAAATCATCCTCTGGTCTCTTCTACACAGAAAATTTATTCCTTCAAATAAGCCTGGGCTTCATGTGGGAGAAGCTTCTTTGAAATATAGGATTTTTTTTCATTTTATTTTACTTTCTTGTAGATGCAGGCAAGCAAAACTCTTGAGCATGCCTTTTACACACAAATTCTTCATCACTATAAATAAAATCAGATATGCCTATTTATAAATATACAGACTCTGAAGCCCTATGACTATTCAGTGAACACTTTGTTAAGCAAGAAATCAAGGTTATATACCAAAAGAAATGAAGAACAATTGAACCATAAAAGTCAACTAAATGTCCCAAGCACCACAAATAGTCCCACAAATTTTCTTAGGAGAATACATTTTTAAACTTTTTTCTCCTACCCTGTCCTGTCCCATGCTCATTTCACATGCTCTTGCAAATACAAAGTCACTAGTTAGAAAGTCAAAACTGTAGGCAAAATGTCTTATTGCTGAGACATTGATGTCTGAGGCATTCAGCAGCTTCTCCTGTTCATGCCAAATGCATTATGAAGAAACAACTTCAATACATGTCATGCTCTCAGTTAACAAATGAACCTTGGAAAAGCTGTCAATTAGGGAATATCAGATTGCATAGCTTAAGTCTATTTGATTGTTTGCAGAGCAGTGAGAAAACCAATCCAATATTATCTGTCTTCTCAGGGTGTCCAGCTTCACGTGGTGATGAGCCATGTATATGTGCAGTGGTTGTGAATGCTTGCCTGCCAAATTCAGAGGTGTAAAAAATTCAGGCTTGATAAGCTTTTAGCTATGCAATATGCCATGCCACCTCTGTCTCACAGCATGGAGGGAGGAGGAAAGGAAGAGGAGAGTTGCAAGTACAAGCTCTCTCGTTGGGAGATTACAGATATTGTGGATGATGAAGCTGATGATGAGTGAGAGATGAAGGCGTGGGACTGTCTGAGCCCAATGAAAGTTCATATTGCTGCTCAGAGCTGCTGGAGGAGAGGAGCAAACTCACCATATTAATCAATCAGTAAGGGAATATGAAAAGCAGATGAGAAAGTAGCTGGCCCCACAGAGAACCTGGGCAAATTCCATATTCTCAAAGTCTCTGCCTAACTAATACCAGGTTTGCATTTCCTACTTTATGACATTCTGGCCCAGTTTGCAGATAGGGAATCAATTCAGTAGAAATTTATGCAGATAGCTGTCTTTCTGTGCTCATGAAATAAATCTTTAAAACAGAAGATGCCAACACCAGAGGCTCACCAATATCTAGGATTTTATCAGGAGTCTTTCAATGTCTGATACTTCATGAAAATCCCAGTTCACACATTCCAGTGATTATGTGAGCACAATGATTTTCTTCTCTAAAAGGACATTTTCTATCACTCAGTTGTTAAAAGGAATTTCAAATAGGGAGCCCAAATGGCTAAACACAAGTCAGCACGTAGGTGAATGGGAATACTGAAATGCAAATAAATTTTTTAAAAAAACCCTTTCAACTGTCAGAACAAACTTATGTTTTAGGGATTGCTTCAATAATATAACAGAAGTCAGTTTCTAAGGCTTTTCTTTAAATAAATCAATAAGGGATCTTAATATTACTGGGGATAGCAGAAGCAGAAAAGGGAAATGAATGTTGGGAAAATACAAACAAACAAACAAATTACAAATAATCAACTCATTTTTGCCAAAAAACATTAATCAGCCAGTGCATTTGTACAGTAAAGCTCTAAATTCAAAGCACTGTGAACCTGCCATGAGGGAAATTCAGTTCCCAAGCTTATCTTCAATTTTTTGAGTACAGATCTCTCAACCAAGCAAGATGGAACTGATATTTGCAGGAGGAAGGGGGGATCAGAGTAATTTGCAAATACAAGTAATAATTTTTTCTATTTAAGTCTGTGTGATTAACGGAATAATTATATACTGTCACTTAAAATATCAAACTGTTATCAATTTCTGCAGAACTCAAATTTTCAAAACTAGGTTTTAAAAGAAAACTGAACTTTGACTAAATAAATCCCTCGTTATATTTTTTTTGCCTCTGTAGGAGGTAACTGAAATATTTTCACATTTAACTTAAGAATCAAATATTACCATGTTTGAATGTTCCTGGTGATGAAAGAATGACAAATAATACAGCCACATTGATTTTTATCTTATTAAGTCAGTTTTGAAAAACATTGATCAATCTTCAGCATCGATTTTTTTCCTTCATTTTGTTTTGATGCTGGAAAATAAGATCAATTTTTTTTGAGTTCAGCAATAAGAAGAAAATGTCAGAAGATATTTTTAAGAATGCTTTATCCACATAGGTTAAACTTTTCTTTTTTATTCTAATGCCTTGTGTTATAAGAAAGCATTTAAGAAGTAGTAGTTAAATATACACCCACTCCAACACTCTTTTTTGCTGAGGAAAGATCTAGAGACATAGTTGTTATTTGCCACAGCCAGCTGAAATGAATAGAAGTCTGATTGCCAGGAACTCACACACCAAACCCCATTCAAGGTTGTGAGATGCTACAATCCTTAGTCAAAAATCTGCAAGCTGAATGCACATCAACAGCATAAGACAAAAGTGGGAGCTTCCCTACGTGCATGGATATCCCAGTACAGAGAAAATGACTTCTCCAAGTGCTTTTCAGACCCTCTTGAATAGATGTGTTGCAAAAAATGTACACTCTAAAATAGATATCAAGGAACAAAATGTTATGAAAGAGAGACATAATGGGGACTAATCTTCAGTAATGTATTCTGAAGGGATCTGAAGGAGGGAAACCTGGAACTTGTCAGGCTGAAGCTAAACACTGAGGAGAGGCATAAAGTCAGTTAACAAGATGCTGGGGAAGGAAGGATAAGGAATTAAATTAAGCTTTGAAAAACAAATTAGGAAAGATATAGTGAACAGATCTTGGAAACTGTCGAATAACTAGGACATGGGAAAGGTAACAGGGAAGGAAAAGAAAAAGGAATGAGTTACCAGATTGAAGAACAAGCAAACTTACTCTGATTTAAAGAAATCAACAGAATAATTTCATTCCTAGAAATCACTGATTTTCTAAAAGGTGTACTTTCACCTGTTCTTGCTGTGAGATCTGGGACTACAGAGAAACAGGATTTCTGGAGATCTGGCCAACTGCTCTACTATACCTCCTACACTATCTAGATCTTGTTTTCCATGATCTTCTGATAAAACACCTTTTTTATACCAGTTTTATTGCTATAATTACTCCATAGATGGCAGCACACACTTGAAAGCAACTACAGCAGCAAAAAACTAAATACAGATGTCAGAGTGCTTCCTAGGGCAAAGGCAAAGACCACAATCTGTTTTAGTACATAAACATCTGGGTGCAGAAAATGCTATACAGAAAGAAGACTTAGGGAATGGGTGGAAATCAACACAATCACCAAAGACAGCCACAGAAGGGAGGAAGTGAAAAGGAACAAGGATGAAACAAAGCTGAGAACATCCATATTTAAAATCAAATATGACTGGCAATAAAGTCAAAACAAAGTTCCAGAAATATTTCTACTAATCATTAAGTATGTAAGAGCTTGACTTAACAATAATAAAAGCTTTTGGGCTGAGATTTTGAGCAAGACAAATACAGCCAATTTTTCTAATGGGATGTACTTAAGAAGAGCTGTTTTGTTATAACCCTAAAATATCATCAATTGTCTTTTCACACAAATACACACAGTACCAAGTAGCTATTATGTGAACACCATTCAGAGAATGTTTTCTGAGCCAACCAGGCTTTTGGTTGCTGTTGAAAATAAAAGCATCCATAGTTCCAGCAAAAACTTGTATGTCTAAAAGCTTTCATATGTCATATCAATGACTGCTTAAACACATAGAGAAAAACCAGCAGATTTGTTATACTTCAAAATAATATTGAAAACTGTTGGACCCAATCCTGCCAATCCCTACTATAAAAGCTTAGAATATTCCTGTGCTGAAATGGATAGACTTCAGTGTATCAGTTATTTGCAAGACAGAGCCCTACCAAAGCTACCCTTCAAGAAGAGCACTTAAAAAAAAAAAAGAAAAAAGACTTTACAGTGAATAAAATCCCAGGTATGAAAGACAGAATATATTATAATCATTATTAGACAAAATTAATGAACACATCTGTTTCAAACCAATTTAGGATAAGGGTACAGAAGGAAATCCCTGTGGAGGTGAGTGCCAGTAAACCAAAAGGAGTTACTACACCCTGAGGTTATACATTTAAATGGTTGCTACTGTATATCTAATGTACAAATTATGCAGAGAGAGCAAATGATTCCACAATTTCACACATTCACACATGAACATCTACAGTCCTAGCAAAAACCAGCCTGAGAGAACATTTCTCATGTCTCTGAGCACAGGGAGCAAATCCCTTGTTTGCCCATCACTTGCAGCAGCATGAGCCTGTGAAACAACTCTCTATCTTCTGCAGGCCAGTCTATATGGGTGGCAAAAACCCAGCAATCACAGGTGCAAAAAATCTGAAAGTATACTTCCCTTAGAATGTTGCAAGCAGTTAAAAGTGACAGCAGCATGTGTGCTAACATGCACAAAAATAAAGGGATGAAAACATTTTTTCAACCTAAAAAGATGTCTGGGAATACAAAAGATACTTTAAAAGGGAGTTTCATTAGTTTAATTCCTTTTCACAGACATATCTTAAAGATTGACAAATGCCATAAATACTAATTCTTGTTCTACTCTGAACACCACCAAAAAGAGAAACTCATTCTGTTTAAATTTCTCACTTGCAAATGAGATTCCACAACATTTTCTCCAGCTTTCCACAAATCAGTGCAAAATACACCACAAATACAGAGTGAAACTACAATGATCAAGATATCCCCAGTCCTTTTCTAAATTTAAGCAAGCCTTAGACTGGCCCAGTGTGACATTTTATCCTTGAGCTTGTGCATTTGGTGCCCTATCCTCAGCAGGCTAATCATTATAGGTTTAATTAGCATTTTTAATGATACCTTAAAAAAATCAGAACTATTTTTTTATATCCATTTATGAGACTACAGAGTATAGATTGCAGATAAGAGTGAAAAGTAGACAAGCTGCTGAAGATTTCATATTGCCTGTATAATTATTATGCAGTGTTGCAGTTAAATTGTCAGCCTAGAGGGGCCTTTACTAAGGGCACTAATACTCTGCAATTCTTAAGTGATAAAAATTCAGCTTAATCTTTTTCATTATGAATCAGTTCATAATAAATTTAGTGTCACTGCCCTTCCTTTTTTTGTGTATTTCTACAGGGGAAGAGTCTGTAGGATCCCTTCGACCTAGACTTTACTATCTTATTTTTCTGGGTATTAGAGAAGTGTGTGAATTAATTTAAAAGACAGGGTAATGTTCACCTAACTCGCGGCAAGAAACAATTTCTTCTTAGCACTGTATCACTGACTGTTACAGAAAGGCACCTTTATGCTACATAAGAATACACAAAATTCAAATCTGTTTATCTGTTCCCAGGCAAACTGGTAAATCTCTGTAGCTCTCCTGGTCCGAAGTCTCACCTGGAAATCTTCTATACTGAATAAATAAGAAGAATGATCAACAGGCCAACAAAAAAGAAAGTAGTCAACACCTTCTTTTAGTTTCTTGTACTTCTCAATCTTGTACTTCTCAATCCCTATGATGTCTTCTTTTTTTTAACGTTTTATACAATGGCAGCAAATCATGAGCCCACAAATCCTCTCATATACCATATCCTTTCAGTAGAACTGGCTTCATATTTGGAGGTTTCATGTTAGGATTAGGGCTTCATAAAAGCCTGGCCTCTCTAATTTCTTCAGTGCAAACAAACTGATGAACAGAATTCCTTTCATGGAGTGGGGGAATCTCATAAATGCTCTTTTCTCCCTTTTGTTTCTGACTGTAACTTTCATATACCTCTAGGCAAGTAGGATAGAGACTGGAAGTAGCAAAAATGAACTTAGGAGACAATTTTGCATTCCTTCTTGATCTCTGCTACAGGAAAAAATAATTTGCTATTATTATAAAGATAGTCATTGACCTAGGATAAGAAACCATATCTACTTTCAGTAGACAGGAAAATGGGTTCTGCTTTGTAACAGCAAGCTTTGAAGACATATTATGACCCAGATCTGGTGCTAGCAATGACTAATTGACTGACTTCTTTCTACACCTCTGAAACTCAAAGATGTTTTGCTCAGGTCAAGAAGAAAAATATAATTAAAGAAAATTCAAGATGGCCATTCAAATATATATTTTTTTCTCCTCTTTTTTTCCCCCACATTTTTTCTTTTCTCTTGTAAAGCTCAGTAGCCAGTTGGAGATCACAGTTCTCACAAAAAGCTATTATTTTGTTGAAGGATGTGGTGGGGGAATGGAATATTGTACTGCTTAGAACTTCTGGCTGGTGACTGGTGACCAGTGGTGTTCTTCAGGGCTTAATTCTAGGGCCAGTTCTGTTCAATATTTGTATCAATGACTTGGATACAGGAGCTGAATGCACAGTTAGTAAGTTTGAAATAATGAAACTGGGAGGTGCTGTTGGCTGTCTCAGGTGACAAGAGGCCCTGCATGGATATCTGGACAGATTGGAGCATTGGGCAATCATCAATGGCACGAAACTGAACAAGTCCAAATGCTGGATTCTGCACCTGGGAGGGAGCAATGCCAGACATGAGACTAAACTGGGAGAGGAGTGGCTGGAGAGTAGCCCAGCAGAAAGGGATCTGGGGGTGCTGGCTGACAGGAGGCTTGACAGGAGTCAGCAGTGTGTGTGCCCTGGCAGCAAGGAGGGCAAGCCCCATCCTGGAGTGCATCAAACACAGCATCACCAGCTGGTCAAAAGAGGTGACTGGATGGTCACATCTGTATTTAGTGCTGGTGCAGCCCCATCTTGAGTAGCATGAGCAGTTCAATTTAAGAAGGATGTGAAGATACTTGAATGTGTCCCAAGGAAGGCACCAAGGTGGCAAAGGGCACAGCAGACACATCCTTGAGGACTTTGTGTTTGTCTGGTTTGGAGAGAAGGAGGCCAAGGGGTGACCTCACTGGTCCCCACAGCTTCCTGAAAAGGGGCAGCTGAGAGGGAGGTACTGAGCTCTTCTCCCTGGCTCCCAGTGCTAGGACATGTGGGAACAGCTAAAAACTGCTTCCATCAGGGAAGGTTCAGACTTGACATAAGCAATATTTTCCTTACCTGAAGGGTGGTGAAACACTTGGAACAGACTTCCTTGAGAAGTGGTCAGTGCCCTGTGCCTGTCAGTGTTGAAGAGGCATTTGGACAATGCCCTTAAAGCCATGCTTTAACTTTTGGTCAGTCCTGAAAGTGGTCAGGTAGTTGGACTAGGTGCTTCTTGTGGGTCCCTTCCAGCTGACCTACTGTAATCTATTAAATTCTTTCAATTTACTGCCTGGGAATAAAATAGAACTCGAACCCATGAAACAGGACCACAGCAGAACAAGTCTATAGCAAATACAGAGTAGTATAATGCAAGATGAAAAGCATGACATAAAAAACCATAAAATGGGGGCCAACAGAATGACAGGTTGCTGTTAAAACTCACGGCTCACCCTCACAAAAGCAGAAAGGCTGCAACAAGTAATACTGCCTATTTAGACCCTTTGACTCATGCATATTGTTGCATTTTCTGTATATAAAAGTTTTCAGTCTCTTTCACACAAAGAGAAAGTCAGGATGCATCTTCTGAAAAAGGAACTGAACCCTTCCATAAAACAGGAACTTGCTAGGTCAAACCTGTTTGTAGGCTTTATTAATGAGATAGAAGAATAAAATACCTCACAAAAGTATCAAAAACATTCAAGAAGAAAACATATAGCCAAATACTTGAAAAACCTAGAAGCTAAACTATCAATTTCAAGCTATTTAAAGTAGTAATAAACTTAATACATAATCAAGGATTGCTTAAGGAATTAGGTGCATTACTATTGCATACTGATTTCTTGCATTCCTAAACTTCTCTAGCTACATTTCCCTCTTGGAAAGCATGTGATTTCATTGCTACTCCTGCTCCATGAAATGAGATGCCATTGGGTTAGTACTAGGAGAGAACTGCAATTAAGACATGAAAGATTTCAGAATAAAAACCCTATTGCTTGCCTGTATTGGTTTAGCATGGCCTGGTTTTGGCAGAGAGAAGATACAAGGGTGGCTTCTGTGAGAAGCTGCTGGAAGCCCATGATGGTATTTGACGAGTGATCTCTCCTGATCCTTATCTCAAGCCATGAACCCTTCATTATATTTTTCTCTCCCCTGTCCAGCTGCAGAGGGGAGTGGGAGAGAGGCTTTGGTGGGTGCCTGGCATCCTGCAGCATCAACCCACTACACTTAGCTCAAACCATTACTAACCAGAAAAGTGGAGTTTTGCAGAGCACGAGAACTTCTCAGAAATGGGTCAGGTTAGAAAGGACCACAGTGGGTCATCAAGCTCCCTGCTCAAGCAGGGTCATCCTAGAGCACATGGCAGAGGATTACATCCAGACAGTTCTTAAATACCTCCAGTGAGGGAGACTCCACAAGCTCTTTGGGAAAACTATTCCAGTATTTGATCACCCACACAGTAAAGAAGTTCATCCCTGTATTCTGGTGGAAATTTCTGTGCATCAGTTTCTGCCAGTTGTTACCTAACAAGTTCTATTTCTCTAAGAAATCTACACAGCAGCGGGGTAAGATTTTGGAAAATTCTTTTAGCTTTAGCACAATAGCGTATAATCCCTATACTCATCATTAATGCTTAGTTTTCACCATAAATTGCTTAGTACAAATACCAGAGATTAATGTGGCCTTGTGCTCTCTACATCTGTGACTAATAAGTCTCATGCCAGCCAATGCTTCCTTATTTACTTATATTAGTGATCAATATGTACTAGCAGACATTTTAGTTTCTAGAAAAAAATCAGATTGTGTGTCACAACAAAGCATGGTAAACGACATGCATTACAACCTGATCTCATATTTGGAACAGTCTCAAAGAGAAAATATTCATCAGAAGATCCAGAGCCATATTAAAATAAGTCCATGTAAATAATTAGCATATATGCATGGTTGAGGAAATGTGATGAATATGTGCTAATTTCAGGAATATAACCTGGTCTGTTGAGTTACTAGGCATGCACGCTTTGAGAATTCTCCACCCATCCAGCACTGCTAATAGTAATGTTTTCTTTCTAACCTAGTAAATTGGTTAGAGAATTTCTTTCCTGGTTTCTGGTGACACTGTTGCCTCTTGTCCCAGTGCTTGGCACCACCAAGAAGTGCCTGGCTCTATCCTCTTCACATGCTCCCTTCAGATACTGATAGGCATTGGTAGAGCACTGCAAGGTCATGGACAGCTTGTTGTCCCCCAGGACTCACAGGTCCTTCTCCACAGAGCTGCTTTCCAGCAGTTTGGCCCCCAGCCTCCACTGGTGCAGGGGGTTTTTCTTCCCCAGGCACAGGACTCTGCAATTGCCTTGGTTGAATTTCAGACAGTTCTTTGCCACTAGTGACAGACCTGCAATCAGACCCTGTGCCACTGATTACAGCTCTCTGGGATCTGCTGGTCAGTTCTCAATCGATCTCACTCATCCACACGTCCTGAGTTCGTCTATGAGGATGCTGTGAGAGACAGAGCCAAAAGCCTTGCTGAAGTCAAGGTAGACAAAGTCCACTGCTCTCCCCTCATCCATCCAGGTACTTGTCTCATCATAGAAGGCCATCAGGTTGGTCAAGCAGAATTTCCCTGTAGTGAATCCATGCTGACTACCCCAAGCACTTTCTTGCACCCATGTGGGTAGTCATGGTCTCCAAAATGAGGTGCTCCACCACTGACTGGTCAGTTGCTCCCTGGGTCCTCCTTCTTGCCCTTTTTTGAAGACCAGGGTGACTTGTTCTTACTTCCAGTCCTCAGGCATCCCTTCTGATCTCCAGGGCCTTTCAAAGAGCCTTGCTATGGTGTCTGCCAGTTCTCTCAGCACTCATAGATGTATCCTGTCAGATTGCAGGGACTTGTGGATGTCAAGTTGGCCTAGGTGCTTTAACCCAATCCCCCTTGACTAAGGGAAATTTTCTACTAATAAAAAATAGATTGTCTACAACAAATCTCTGAGGACCACACATTGTACAAAGAGGAATTTGGAGGTGCATTTTTGTCTGGTTTAAAAAGAACTAGCTAATTTTTTGGAACAGGAAGTGGAAAAGGTGGCTGTAAAATCTCCAGTAGTAGAGACTTAGTAATCTCTTGAAAATACATGTCTATTTCCTAGTGTTGATCTTGGATGCTCAAATATTACCCACTTAACTCCTCACTTTAAATTGCACATTATGATGAATGAAATGCAATACATACAGGTATATTAATTTCCCCATGTTCGTGTATGCTTATGAACATTTCAGCCAAATTTCATGCTTTGAGAACTATTTATGATAACACCCATCTTCATTATATAAAAACAGCTAAGCTTGGGCATCTGTCAGTGTACCTATCCATTTGTTCATGCCTCCATCTAATTTATGGAAAAAATCTAAACCTACCTTCTTCCTGTTTAGGCCATCACCCTTTGTCCTGTCACAAAAACCTTTGGTAAAACGTCTCTCTCTGTCTTTCTTATAAGACCCCTTATATATGGAAAACACCACAAGAAAGCCTCTCCAGACTCTTCTCCAGGGAGAGCTGAACAACCCCAACTCTCAGCTTTTTTCATAGAAGATATATGCAGAAAGCCATTTAGGTCAATATGATCTGAAAATGTCTAATGAGGAAGAAAGTTTTGAACTAGAACTTTTCTCTCCAAGCCACTTGAACTCTATTTTTAAAAAAAAAATTAATAGACAACTAAATCACAACTGATTTTGCAAGGACTCTGTAAAATCACAGCAATGAGAAAGCAAAAAAAAAAAATTCATTACTCTCAAGTCTTTCCCAACTTTTCATTTCAGAAGATCAGGTTTAAAACTATCTGGAGTATATTGCAACATTGACTTGATCGAGTGAATTGCAATAAAAGCATCACTAAAAAAGAAACAAACAAATAAAAACCCTAAAATTTTTAAGTGTGTTATCTTACATTTTGAAACAGGCAGAAACAAATATTCCTTGCTCAAAATAAGCAGCCCTTGTGCACACACTCATGTTCACACACAGGATTTGCAGAGGGACCCTTTCCAAAATCAGGGTAAGCAGAGATTACTGTTTCTTACAAATGAGAAGCTCAGGACATGAAGCTCTTCTGAAAGATTTTTATGATGTGTGTCTTAGTCCCTTCCTGATCCACAGCCTCTCTTCCTACTCAGCAAAGCCTTAAGAATCTGCTTCTTAACAACCATGACTTGAGACCAGCTGTAGGGATGCCTACAATGGTTCACTGGAAGGACAGACACTCACATAACCCTCCAGAAAAAAAAACAAAAACCAAAAAACCCCAAAAAACCAACCACTTTCATGGCTGTTTTCTTCAGGAGGTTTTGGGAAAAAGGTCAGACTCATTCCTGACAGGCCACCAGAGTGGGAAACATTCCTGTATGCATTCATGGGCCACTGCTGGCTGCATTACACCACTTAGAGAGCTGGGGACACAGAAGCATCAACAGGAAGCCTTTGCACTGAGGTGACCAGAATGAGCTCCAGCAGCTCCTGCCACAGGCCAGGCTGTGCACAAACACAAAACAACAATTCACTTTCCCATTTAAAACAGAAATAAAAGCCCTACAAGATACAAGATCTCTATAGAGATACAAGACAGGAACTGACATGTGACAGGCAGCTCTCAATCACCACAGCACTACAAAACCTTTCAATGGATGTCTCTCCAAAAAGTTAATAGTTAACAATCCCTGGATGGCACTTCAGGAGGGTTGAACAAAGATAATTAGCCACAGGTAATTAGCTACGCATTCTGGCTACAGGGCCAAGCATAGTGGCAGGATGAAATCAGAGAGAAATAATCTCGAGAGAAATCATCCATTTCTTCTGGGGTGTTTTGGACTTTATTAGCAAGAAACCAAATGGAGACAAATGCAGAGTCTCAGACTTTGCTGAATACTATACTGGTTAGTCAATATGGCCAAGAAATATTAAGCACATAAGATTTTTAAAATGCCCTCAAGACAAGGAGAGAAACATAAGACATTTTAAAATGTAATTCACCTTGACTGGTGGGGAAAATAGTGTGTTTTTGTTAACAGACTCTAAAACTGGCACTCCAGATTTCTTTTGGAAGTGAATGGAAGACAACCCCTGTCTAACCTGGTATAACTCTAACAAAACACTCATCCAATGAAATAACACCTATACATTGAATAAAGATGATAATTTTAAATAGTAACAATACTCTTGGTAAGTTACTTGAGAATCACTTGCTTAGATAATTACTGAATATCTAGAGTAGATGAAATGCATAAGGAGGTTTTAGTTGGAAACTTTGTGAAAGAATATTTAAATATAAATAATATTAATAAATAAGGCAAGTTAATTTGGCTTTGCTTTAGCACAGTTAATGCCAAAATAGTTAGCTAATATGTTCTCTCATTCACTTGGGGCTGCACACTTCTGTATATTCTAAAATATGTTACTAATCTAAATTACTTTTGAAATTTGAGCTTAATTTAGAAAATATATCTTGTTAAGTTCCCAAAACCATGTCATTTCAACTAATTAATATGATAAATTAATGGAGATTAACTTATCAGTATTTTTTTTAAAATGAAGTTCATCACAAGTCAAATCTGAGATTACATATAACAGGAAATGTTAGTGTCTGGACAATAAATTTTTATGTTGTTGTCTTAGCTTGCAGATACAATAAGTTTTGTAAAAGAAATATTGATGACTATGTTCAAATGTGAACAACAACACTTTGCACCAAAAAACTGTAACTTGACTTTTTGGGATACAAGGAAGAAAAACCCCCCAAAAAAACAACAGGTCTGTCTTCTAAATTCATACAGTCTGTTTTTCTCAATTTCTCCTTCTCTCCTTTTGTTTTCTTAGGATAGTTTCAGGACAGCAGCTTATCAGCTTCAAGGACTAATAAATTCCATTTTAATATTAGTGTTTTCTGTTAAACTTCAAGAAAGCATTATTTTTGATGAAGGTGAATCATTGCTGTCTTCTCAGTAGTGGGGGGTGAGGAAACCATTTTACCAGTTCTCAGCCACCAACCTATGACTCCCCAGAAGTCCTGAAAATGCCAAGAGGGCACCAAAAGCCAGTGAATTTTCATTTTCTTCATTCAAATACTTCCCTAGTCTGTTGGTAAAGACGCTGTAAAAGCCCATGAATATACATACCTGTTTAACGGTATCATTCCTGTTTTCACATCTGGTCCTTGAGCGTCATGCTAAATTTTACCCTAAATCCACAAATCTTCAATTTTAGCTAAGTTACCTTTTGGTACTGCAACTGGAGAAGCAGTTGTTTCCCCCCTCTACTTTATGTCAGTCTAACTGGAAGCTTGAACTCTGACTTCATGCAGGAAAAAAAAAAAAAGAATTCCTCAGATGTCTGAAATGCTTCCCATTGCAAAGACAACCACAGACAGCAGAAATTTCAGACTTGACTGTGTTAAGTAAGACTAGAGGATTCAAAGCAGAGTTTATTGGGGCATCAGAAGTTTTGAGGCAACAGAACTTTTATCCAACTGGAGTGACACTGCGGGCAAACAAAAATGAAAAAGCTTTTGAGAATTTAAACAAGAGTGAGAAAGAAGCCTGGCAGGTGCTAAGGAGCACTCAGGTCAGACAAAGACATCTGCCAGAGACTTCAACAACATGAAAGTAACTTTGAATCCAGTAGTGGAGGACAAGACAAAAAATTAGAGTTGAAATGAAGGAGGTGCAAGCTGAAATCATACAAATAATTTACATAGAGAAAAAGCATCTATCAGGATTTAAAAAAATCCATTAATATTATAATGAATTTAAATAAAAGTCCACCTACATGTGATGCTGTTTTGGCACATATAAAATGACAGAAAACTTAAAGGGGTTAAAGCTGTAAAATAGAAAAAAGCTGTGAAAAACGCCATACTTACTATTACACTTACTTAAAAAGGGGTTTTACTGTTGACAACTTACTGTATATTTACAGTAATATTTTTAAATTAATTTTTTTTAATACTATGGATTGTCTCCACACTGGGATCCACAGTGACTTGAGCACACACAGAAAATTCCTTCTGTACAAAATTAAACTGGAAGATCTCTTCAGAAGAGCACCTAAAGTACTCTACCCACTAATGGGCATTCACAGAATCACAGACCCAGACTAGGACAAGTCTGAAATACAACCCTGAAAAGTGTGCAATGTGGACATCAGACACCACAAAGTGTATCAGTACTAAGAGCTTCCTTCTACTGGTCTGCTCTGCTTTTTATCAGAGACACAGGGTCTGGAAAGGTCTACAACAAGAGTGATAATAGAGGCTAAGACAATAGGTCTCCATAGAAAGTGGCAAACTACTACATTCAGCAAGATTTTGGAAAGAAAATTCTTGAAACAACTTGCTGTCCTTGGCAACAATTTTTAAATGCTGTACAGTCAGTCACATGATACAATCTATGAATACTGTTGTTTTATCTTAGTATTTTTTTTTACAGAAAACAGGCATTCAACAAAACTTTATCTCAGGATAAATTCTTATTGAGTAGAAGATATTTATTTATTAATTATATTCATTTATTTGTTTATTTGTTTATTGTATTTATTATAATACAATGGAGAGATGAACAACTGCAAAGGTTTTACTTTTTAACCCAAGACAAAAGATATTGGCTCAGCAGATGCCAGATAAAATTCTGGATCCAAACAATTTCATTCTGGCTGTGTGGAAGGACCTGCCACTCTCTGGGGTACTTGGGAGGACCTGTTGGTTGAGGAACCTGCTGAGGGTATTTCCAAATATAGGTCTGTCACCACCAGAGAAGATTTGGGCTGTTTGACAGGATTAGAAATAGCAAACAATCCACTCTGCCCCCAGCTCCAAACTGAAATTTAACCTTCTCAACACAAAATTTTTAAAAATGCATCATTTCATGACTTGCTTACAAGTTAACAAACCCAATTCACACACTGTATTTCTGCTCTATTCGATCTGCTCTCATCCTCTCCATATAAACAACTTTCTTCCCAAGAACCAAAGTGAAACAAAAAAATATACTGACACACAGAAAAACCTCCAGAAATACATCATTAGATCTGCAATCTCTCTGCTGCATAGGGTGGTTCCTCTTAAATTTATGACTAAAAGCTGTGCATGGCTACTAAGACATGTTGCAAAAAGTAGCCACTGTAGTCTTACTTACAAGTGCATATACAGATTTAAATAATACAATTACTGTTATTCACCATTCCAAGTTTAACTAAGGAACCAATAAATAATCAGATTAAATAATAAATAAAGAGCTTCTTGTTTACTAAACTTCTACCTTCTCCTTTTCTCCTGAATTATAACTGTAGAAGTTTCTTCATTTCAAACATAGCATACATAGTACTGACTTGTTCTAGAAACAAACACATTCTTACCTTAGGAAATGGTTATACCGATGTACAGGGGAAGAAAAAGGCAAATTTGGTACAATCAAAAAGTTCAAATCCAACCTTAAATCCAAGCTTTCCCCAAACTTTCAATCCTAAAATACAGTTTTGGTTTTCTATTACTCCAAAACGTGACTCATGACAGAAACCTGCTCTCAGACCAGCACAGGAAAGATATCTATGGAAGACATTTACATCTGTTTTAGTTCTTGAGCAAATTAACAAAACAGGAAAAGAGTGGGAAAATGTCAATGCTCCAGATTTCCATGCACAAAAATAAAATAGACATTTCTGTCCTACTGCTCCATACAGCCTCTTTGCTTTTCTGCTGGGTGTATGAGTAGTCCTTTCATTTCTTTAAACAGCTGCTGGAACTGAAACAACACCTGTATTAGAGACTGCCTTGCAATTTCCTGAGATGATGGACTGCCCTCAGTTTAGACATCACTCATAAGAGACAGCTCTGAGGGCCCACTGGCATCTGGGAATTCCAGCTATAACTTAGTGGCAATTCTGTTTTGCAAAGGGGTTAATTTTCCATACATCAGAACTACTAGCTGCTTCATTGCTTATGCCCTTCTCCACTTGCTGTCTTTGCAGTTACAAACTGTGTAATCATTAACTTTTTCTCCACAATACGTAAGTGGTGGACAGTTTTCATCAGAGCAGCTACTATTTTTCCAGTGAATCCAAAAAAAATCCTATTTTTTTACCTTTTTTTTTTACTTTAATCCTGGAAAACAAAGAAAGAGCAAGATCTAACAAAAACCTAAATTTGAATTATCACCCCTAACCTAGAGCTACTGCAGATACCTCCAGAAGAAATGTGGCAGTAGTTAAAGCTTCATGCTCAAAGCAGCAAGTTTGCTTTCAGGATATTGTATCTTATACTCCTAATGGGTGAAGCCAAAAATGCCACTGTGTTTCCTGATGTCTGCAGCTGAGGCAGCCTTAAATCCACTCTAAGTTTGGAGAGTTTTTTTTAAATACCAAGTGCTTGGGGCACAACTTTGATGGCTAATCTTTTTATTTTGTGTGCTTGTGTACTCTGTGTCAATACGTGCAAGTGTATAGATAATATTTAAATATTTTCAGACTCCATATATCTTATTTGCATGTTCAATTAAATGTCTATGTAGCCAAAACTTATGTTTGTTTTTAGAATCAGAAGAATCAGAAAGAGCTGCAAGTAAACATTTGCCTATCATATATTCCTTTGAACTGTTCCAATTGTTACTGAAGGTAATGTCATTTACAAGTTTATATACTAAACCTCTGGACAACTACTACTGTGCTTTCTACTGGAGAGTTTGTGTACATAAGCAACTTCCCTTTTGGAACTTCCCAAAAGCAGACAGATTTTGTGAACAAATAACA
>NW_005054364.1:94136-114440 GCF_000277835.1 Geospiza fortis
ATTACCTGAAATTATACTGCATATTTTCTGAATCAAGTATCTCTCCACAGTGTATTCAGGCATGACACACAGAAATGTGATCACATGTGATGTTTACTACTATAAATATCTACACTCCATTGAATAAGGGTTTTTTTTCTTAAATGGATTGTCCAGCTGTGAACGTTCAACAGCCCATTCTATAAGTTTAGGGTAATTAAATCTGGGAAGGGCAATCTCTCTAAAACCAAAGGCCAACTTTTGTAGTACAACTTTTCTGCACCATGGAATCAGAGACTGAATTTTTGTCTATATCCCAGAAAGGACATGTGACAAGCGGTGCATTACCAAAATATGCCTTTTAAAAATTGCAAATACATTTAATCTGCAATTTTAAATATTTAAAGATATCTGGAATGTCATTTGAGGTTCTTATGAAGTCTAAAGCCCTTACGCATCTGTGTCTTATGACGCAGATATATATCTATAATCCCATTCACATTGTACACATCTTTAAATACTACTCCCAAGATGAAAAGAAAAAAAATCCCTTGCTCAGAAAGCTAAATTCTAATATTTTCTAAGTTAAAGATAAGCTGCTATTCTGTGTAAAAAGAGGAAATTCTGGTTACATGTACATGAACTGGTTCACTGTACACTGAAGCTTAACCTGAACACAGATGTGGGCTGAGCAATAAACACAGGTTATTTACTGGGGATGTGTAATGTGAAGCATAAGAGGGTAATCAGGCCACCAGCCAATCACATCTACAGAGCTGAGAGATGAATAACTACTTGCTGTAGGCACCTATTTATTTGGAAAGGGAGAAATAAGGGTAATTTCTTTTGCTTCCATAATAAAGACTTCTGACTTTGGTTAAAAAAATTCTGCGACTGTAAGACTGAGAGGCTGGAGAGCAGCCGAAGGTAGAGTTAATCATAGGAATTTAAGATAAGCTTGCCCAAAATTTTCAAGTATTTTCTGCTTCATAGGTAAACAGAACATTGCTATTGTACTTCAAGAATTTCTTCTTCATTGTTGCCTTCATATCATCATGCAAAAACATTTCAAGACATTTCCAAAAATGCATAATCTCTTAACACTGCCATCTGCAGAGCCAGAATGAAATGAACAAACGTGTTCTGACTTTTTGAATGGAAGATTCTATGTTTCAGTGACTAGACTATGCTGTAAATGCCCATTAACCATCCATCTGATCATGTTTAATTATCAGCATTTCTGCAAAAACCTCATTAATGACTTCTGCAAATTACTGACACGCAGTTGGTCTCAGTTTATGTGACTAGCATTGCGTGTAGTTATGTAGCACAAATAACACCCAGCAGATTACAGGCCAAATCTTCATTTCATTGCAAGGCAACATTTCACTATAAATTTAGATGGCTGAAAGATAGGGAGTTTCTTTTGTTATTTCCACAGATTTATCCAACAATCATGGATTTGAATCACTACTGAAATATGCTGCACAGGCTTCAGCTAACTTGAGGAGAATGAGGAAATCAATGCATCCCAGACCCTTACAGGGCATTTACATTTCTACTTTTGGCAGCCCCTGCCTAGCCCAAAGAAGAGTTGCTCATTGTTTTTAATTTAAAACCAAAATCTCCCTCCCTCAGAAAAGTCTCACAGGGATCCCTGCACCAAGAAGAAAGTCAGCTGATATGTGGAAAAGCATTCAATACCTTCCCACTTTCAGATTAGCTATTATTAACGAGAGGCTGAAAACAGGCACTCCCGGATGCTGCCTAAAGATCAGCTCCACAATGCCTGCCTGATGGGGAGAGCTCCCTCAGTCACTGGAAAATGAGAAATACAAAACCCCAAACCTACTCTGGGAAACATGAATGACTATTCATTCTCACACTCAAATAAGATTATTGGTAATTGCCTCTGCATGCCATGAAACACGCTACTGCTGCTGCACCTTCTGCTTCCATGCACAGCATGGGCCTGCTCAGCTTTAATCCCTGGAGTAAATAACTCTTTTGACCCAGGACTCGCATTCCTGACGAAATCTCTTTCCATTGCCTGAAAAACAGCAGGTTTCATGAAACTATAAGCAAAAGAAGCAAGCAAAATGTCAATCAGCAGCCTGAAAAGGTACTTGCTGTCAAGGCAATGTAAAATCTCTCACCAGCAGTCACACGGCTTTTGCATGTTCTGTCCATCTCCCCCAACATTTTGTCTGTGCTCCAGTGCCCAGAAAGGCTGAGTAAAGGAGCTAACCTTTGTTTTACCAGCAAACAGCAGTCACAGGCAGACCCCTAGGCTGGGGGATTTTATGGGAAAGCTGCACATGCAGAGGGGAGGGCCTGATTCACACAGGAAGTAAAAGCACCTGGAACTCCCTCTCAGGTGAACTCACTGACAGCCACATCACTAATTTTAAACACTAAACCCCCTTCACATCACCCTCTTGGGGTTCTTAAGGCAGTGCCACCTCTGACTGTGCCTGTCCAGCCCCTTGGGGCACCTGCGCTCTGCTTGTTGCCCACAGCCTGGGGCCATCCCCACCTGACCCAGTGTCCCCAGGTCCCCATGGCCCTGCCCTCCCGGGCTCACACCCTGTCCTGTCCCCATCCCCATCCCCATCCCATGGAGGTGCCCAGTTCTTGGGGCTGGGGTTGTGGAAGGGTTTTGGCTGCCAGGCCCCCCAGTCACCTCCTGGTGTCCAGGGAGCCTGAGCCACTGCACCTTGGATGTCTGCTTTCATCTTACTCCTAAGTGAAAAAGGCTCATGAAACTGGGACATACAAAGAGGGAAAATTGCAATTCAGACTTTTACATCTTCCTGAGTGAGATCTAATATTCTAAAAAATAATTTAAAAACTGAGATTCTCTTATAAGTTGAACAGAAATAAAGGTCACAAAAAATGATTTGTTTTCTCTACTAGACCAGTTATCAGTGACTAAAGGATCATCTAATAGAATATTGCTATTTTATTGAAAAAGGACGCCTCCCAAACCATCTTTTATTCATTATTTGCCAGAAGTTGTTTCATTTTTCCTAATTTTTCAATATTAAAATGAAGGTCAAAAAGGACCATCTCTTGTCAGTTACAAAATTATTCAACCAAGTCCATTGCATTAATTATAGATTCTATACACTGCTTGAAATAAGAATGAAAGAGGAAAGCCAAATTAATGTGCAAAATGCTTATCTGAAACTTAGATTTCTCTTGAAACTAAGAGAAATGCCTTAAGATGCCACTCTAAGAAAGTCAATTTACAAAGTGCAATTGTTTCTTCCTACAGTGAAAAGTAACCAGCCAGCAGTATATTGGTATTTTATTGATGGGCACAGTAAAAGAACATATAAAAACATTTTCTGTAGACTCGTTTACACATGTTTCTTCAGGTGCTATTTCTTCACTTTGTATGAGTTCCACTTATACTTTCTAAAAATACTCTTTGTCTTGAAAGGTCTGCCTTGATTAAGACATCCTTACTTTTATTCTGCAAAAGTTAGGAAACCACTTCACCATGCCACAACTTTTTTTTTCCCTCCCAAACCCCAGAATCAACTAAATTAAAAAGACATGCTTCCCCCAAACTCAAGTCCTTGGAACTATATCTGCAGGTGCTTCAGTTTTACTAATCAATGCAGATGCACTGAAATGCAAAAATTTGCTTTCAAGTCACCATGTACATACCTTCTCTCTTATGCACCACACATTTTAAACATCTGACAACAGTTTTATTTTAGGACGGTTAATCATCCATGAGTATTTACTTATAAAAGCCTGTTTTCAAGGGAACCTAACTAGACCATAAAAATTTGCTTTAGGCAGAGACAAGTACAAAACAGAAGTTAATGCTTTTAGTTTGTTTCGTGAATAATAAAAACTCATTTGAGCACTCCTAAGTCATTGACATCAGTGGATCCAATAAAAATTGCTTTTACTTTTAAGCCAAGTTTTGCTAACCAGAGTGTAAAGATGCCTAACTGTTCTGATATTTATTTGAGGTCTAAGATACTTCAGAGAGTGGCAAAGTCTAGCAGAAATGGCTTTTCTTGAGAAGGGAGGGGATGTTATTACAAAAGATTCCTTCTTACAGATCTTGCAGAGCAGAGCTGTCACTGGGAAGAAAGTCTGTTGTAGGGTCATGCTATGACAATGTTTTTCTTGCACATCAGTGAAAAGTCAGAATGGTGTTTTCAAGGGCACTCAGTGCCCACCTACTTCTCCTCTCACTAATATTGATGCCTCAGGTTTTAGCTTTTATATTTTTCAGACTATTTCTGCTTTAGTGTGTAACTCTAGGCTTCATCTTAGGGGATAATAATCTCTCCCTACAGAACAGGTAGACAAAGCAATTCCTTCTCTAGCTGAAGACCCAAGGACAAATGATCCAAATCTCAGGCCCAAGAGCATAAACAATGGTGGACGGAAGAGAGAAAACAAGAAGGATGGAACATTATGAGCTAAACCTGTGGATGGACAACTAGCTCCAATATGCTAATGGACCAAAACTTATAAAAGTGTGAGACCCTGTGACTGGCTGTCCATTTTTGTGGTCATTTTGGGTTGTGCTGCCCAAGGTGGATCTATTGAAGTCTCTTAATAAATACCTACTTTATGCTTTAGTTCCATCTAGTCTCTGTTCTAGGTCAGCTTTCACAAGGCATCAATATCACCATCACAAACGTTCCCTGGGGTCCAGTGGGAGCTCAGGTGATTCACACTGAACACTTTTTGAAAACGTGTTAATAATGACTTCAGAATATTGTTTAAAAATAGGAGTGTTCATCTTTCTAATGCCACATCACTGTCTGTCCTCCATGTATTTTTCTTTCTTATTTCAGGTGTATTGACCAACTGTCTAAAACACTGGTTTCCTATTTTGTCCAATACAATTATCTGTAGACAGCTATAACAGTGATCTTTAGAATCAAATAATTTTTGTATTGTAATGTTATACATACAGGGTATTTACATAAAGGTAGGATACACTAGCCTGCCTGCAAAACATTTTCCCCATTCATTTCTATCCTATTTTGATAGGATTTCTATCCTATCAAAATTCCTTTAAGAGCTTCTTTATATTCTTTAAAAACTAAGAAACTACCACAATCAAAGTTGATTTGCTAGAAGCAGGTACTTACTTACAATGTAGCATATTTATAAAGCATCCCTATGCACTGCTGGCAAATCCTACAGGGCATATAGTCTATGCACAAGCACACGGAATACTGTTCCCATACCTTTATCCTCTCTTTTTTCCCTTAATTTCTTCTTTCTTTTTTTCACTATGCTCACCCCCCACTTTTCTTTTTTTCACTGTCTTTATTCTAAGTGTATTTTTCTATTTGTCTGTAGAGTCAAACACATGAGTCAAACCATGCTAAGACTCCAGCCTACACAAATCCCTCTTACTCATAAATAAAAGAAACAGTAGGGATGGTCTTGGACTAAGCCTCTAATCTGACCTCCCTGGAACTTGGAGAAAGCTCAGATTTAACCTGACCTTCCCTAACCAGGACCATATATATACATGTGCAAGGAAACTCCATCACGTTTTAGATAAGAGTTATGTACAAAGAGTATGAGATTCAGAAAAATATATTAAGAATGAAGCACATTGGAGACAAACATACAAGTGACTTTAAAAATGTAAGGATTTTTCTTGTCTACTGAGAGCACTAGAAGTGCCAATAAGACTTGCTATGCTACAGCACATCAAGGCAATGTTTTTCAGCTTGGCACATAACATTTTGACAAGTCATTTAAGGCCTTAAACTTTAATGAATATGGAAGCAATAATAAAAATGCATGACATATACAGTGTGTGTTTGCTGCCTAAGAGAATGTTTTTCTATCAGAATATGTTCTGCCTGTACCAGCTCAAAATGTGGCTGGTTATCTGCTGATGAACTCACAAATGCTCTTAAACTCAATGCTTTATTATTAACATCTGTGTGGTTTTATTACTTGTGTACACAAACACACTCACATTTCCCACCCATCATAAATATAAATTAGGAGAGAAATAAGGAATCAAAATTCCTCCTCAGCCATTCTCAACAACAGCGGTAATCTCATTTTCACCATTCAGTGCTCACACATACAGAAATGCAGGTGCTTATTTCTAGCATTGCTAAGTAACTTAAATCAGTTGAGGGGTCAGGAACAATGTTTGGTAATTCAATGTCTGATAAAGGGTTCAGGTAGCCTTTTGAAAAATTAACTCCTGCAAATGAGGTCTTGTCCCCCTGAAAGAGCTCCATTCTTCTGAGCAGTACAATTATGCAAGAGTCTTAGAGAAGTGCAAGATTTCTCATCTGCATGGGCACCAAAGTTCAGAGAGTGCTAAATACCCTCCTTCCACTTTCCAATTAGCTTTCTCATAAACACATGCATTTTCCTGCTGATGCATAAAACATGGCTGTTAGTCTGAGCAACGCCTTAGATCCAAAGAGTGTCAAACATGGAGCAACTAAATCTTCCAAAAATTCTAATGAAGTGACTGGCAGAGTACACAATTCTGAAGTTGCACATATATTTCTAGGATATACGTCTTTGTGATATTTCTGTTCTAAAGCCAGTATTATATTTATTTTTTTTCTTAAAAAAACCAGACAGATATTTGGAGAAGACTCTGAGAGTGTTTTAGTTCTGTTACTTTACAGATTACAAGAACAGACTCATCTTTGCATTTCCATCATGATGAAAGCTGGATTTTAAAAAGCTTACTCAGTTCTCACGTAATCTGTCTTAATATCTTAAAATGGAAATACCCTTTTTAAACATTAATCAATTCAGAGTAGCTCTCAAATACTTTCCAATAAATATCAATATACTGCTTTTTCTCTCCTATAACAATAAAAATAAATGACACATTTAGACACACCATCCCCAAATGACTTATAATAATATAATGTCCATCCATCCATCCATCCATCCATCCATCCTGGAAGCATAACAGTTATAACACCATGATTAATAATACCCCCTTCAAAAATCATGTTCCATTTTTGGCAACATATTATGGGTCTATAATGAAACTAGGCTAAATGTTCTTTATTAGATAGCTTTCAATTTCTAGAACTATGTAATGTTATCTAGGTACATAGGAGCCCACTTACACAGCAGAAAAAAAGTCAGGAGTTTTGGAAGGGGAAAACACATGTGTAACTGTGTTATATTTATAGTCAAACACACACAGGCCTACAATCTTTAAACCAAACCCTTCTCATTATGTATTACATGATATATCATTTTTATGTGATGATTAGTCACAGAAATCACATCAGTTCCTCAGATACAAAATTACTTCTGAGAAGCTCTGCCTTTTACTCTGCATTTGTTTAGCCCTCACTTATGACCAGGGCCATTCAATTGCAAGGAACACACTGGAAGCAATTCTGTTTATTTCCTTGGAATATTTCTTAGGATGAAGAAAAGAAATCACACTTATCATTTGCCCCTCAGTTACAGGTAATGAATATTTAGGCTCTAGGTAGTACCAATTATAGCCCATTTTGAAAAGACTGGCATGCCTTGCATGACCTTCTCTGTCCTTAGAAATGGAAAAGTTTGTTTATAGCTGATTTAGGAAACTCATTGCTTTGTGATGCAGAAACAGAACTCAGGTAAGAAAAATGCTCATCCTTCCAGTGTACCTCCCTCTGCTTTCCAACTCCTTTCCAATCTTTTTGTGACTGTCTCCCCACCTGCCACAACACCCTGTACTTGTCACAGTGCCTGGGCTCTAGAGTAGTGTACTTGTGAATATTTGCACTGCTTTAACATAAAATCACAACCAAAACCCAAAGCCCAATCTCAAAGAATCATTCCCTTTGTCTCAAATAAATCAAACAGAGAAGTATTTTGTCCCTGATATGAATAAATTCTGCCTGGGGGAGCAGTCAATCCAACAAGCAGATTGAGTGTGTGCATGTGTGTGTAGACTTGCAACAGATACTCTTCTATGGACTTAGAGACCATTTCAATCTTCTTTTCAATCTACCATGGATCCAGATAATGCTTTTGAGCATCTCTTGAAATTTTTCCTAAATGATACAACAGGAAAACAAGTTTCATATTTTTATCCCAGTAAATAATCACCATATCCTCACTCTGTTAGTTCTTCAAGTAATTCATTTAATGCTCTCTTTTTATGGCCTGTCTAAAGTTCACAGCACTCTCCAGTCCACATATAATTTGCAAGATCTGCATTGCCTCTCTTTTCTTTGCACCTTTTCACCGATTTCACTCCTGCAGCACGTTAAGTACAAATGTTTTTGCTCCATTTGCAAAGTTATTTCCTAACTTGACCTAGATTACCTAACCAAACACTAAAAAACCTCCTCTCCCTTCTCCCTATAGAAGGACAGGCATGATTCTGATTTTCTCATGGTGTATTCTGTTGCTTCCCTGTGCTAAATGCTACAATTCAATACTTTATTTGGCACACAATTTTTGAAGTGTCTTAATTTCAGGAAAAAGAAAGAAATGTATACTAGTTCTACACAACTGTGGTGAATAAGCATCCAACTACATATTTTTAAACTAATTTCAAAAAACTTGGCCTCCCTAAAAATATAGGCCAGAAGCTCTTCCAAGAAATGAAAGAATCAGCTACTTGCTTAGGGATTTATACATCTACATTCACAGATTAGTTTGGCTAAGAGAGGGGGAAAATGTGCCTGTCCATCCAACCACCAAAGATTGTCTGGCTGCATACTAACAGAGCTACAACTTCCTGCTATGCTTGAGTAAGCTGTGCTCATGACAGCTCATTGTGCTGGGACATGATATATGTATTTTGTAGACACCTCAGAGAATGAGAACAAATCTTGCTGTAAACTCTATTATGTGATACCCCAGGATTTTCTTTTGCTCACTTGCCTATGAAAGACTGTGATAGCTATAGTCATTTTCCCTTCTGCATCTCTAACCTACACATCTCTAACGTATTAAAAAAGGCAGGGGGGAAAAACCATTCATCCTCTGATGTCTCCTGTGAACTGCTTTTTCTGATGACAATTGGAATAGAACTTGTAAAATTCTGATGAGATGAGAAATGTTTTATTGGATGGCACAGCGGTCATGCACAGGGGCAGAAAGCTGAAAGATGTTAAAATGTAGAAGTTATTATTTCTAACAATTGTCTGCCACACTTTGACTAAATCTTTGCTTCTTCTTTTCCTGGATAAATTGTTCATTAGAAATAATCAGCTGTTATAATTGGCATATATATATTTGTCCACTCTCAGCTGTGGCATCCTCAGATTCAAGCATAAGGGTTTTTTTTTTTTTTCAGGCTTCTTAAGAAATGAGATTATTTATACAAATCCATCTCTTCACAATTTCTCCTAATGAAGTTGAGGATAAGTTTTACTATAGAAAAGTGAGCTTCTCTGATTTTTCTGAAAGGATTAAGCACTTTCAGTTAAAATCTCCATCATCTCTAAAGGTCATTCTTAATAAAGTCACAAGGACCAAGGAGGAAATAGGTCCCAGTTGACAGGTCCCTGGAATTAGAAACTTGGAAAACTGGATTCAATTTTCAGTGTGGTATTGACTCCCTGAGTGCCTGAGCAAATAATTTCCCTTCCTCATGCCTTTGTCTCTCTCTCTCCCCCTCTGCAATATATCAGGAGTAATATACCCTGAGATCCAGCTAAAGAGTGTGACATGACATGGAGTCCAAGATTCACCAACAGGAGATCAGAGCCCATATGAAAAGCTAGGCATGTTATTATTTGTCATCTTATGGATTCTTCTAAAAATAACTATTTCCAACAAAGACTTTGTACATCAGTTACCCTTCACAATAAAAAATGTTGAGAATACACAGAGCCACAGTAACCTGATTTTAGGTGTACAGGCTGAAGGAAAGGATCATGGTATGACAGTTCAGTACAGTATAACACCATAGAGGCCTCTATCAAGCACATCTAAATACTAAGCTGATTATCAGATTTACTTCATTTTCCCCCTCTCCAAGATGACTACAAAGGAGGAGTTATCAAAACAATCAGCTTCAGGTAAACTCTTGCTGACTCAACACTGGATTTTTATCCCTCAGATGGGAAAAAAAAGAGAAAAGGTCCAATTATAAAACAGTGGTTTTATAATTCCATTAAAATCACCCTGCATTTCCAGAGTTCCATGGAGAAATACTGCCAAACTTCAAGGAGAGACAATCTTGTTCTCACTCCCCCAGCTGAAAGTGCAGTTTGCATGGGAGCAACCAGACGCAGGCATTTGGCAGGCATGGCCTTCCAGGGGGAGACACCAGCAGGGAGTCAGCTCCACTGAACTGCAGGGGTTGACTCAGCCTGTTTCAGAAACAGGAGCTTCTACTGCCTTTCAAGATGAGAGATTTGAACATCATCATGCATGGGTTTCCAAGGGCTACAGAAATGAGTGACTGCATTCACTTCATTATCTGAAGGCCATGCCTTGGGCAGGGACACCTTTCACTAGACCAGGCTGTTCAAAGTCTTATCCAGCCTGGCCTTGAACACTTCCAGGGATGGGACACCACAGCTTCTCTGCCTTTTAACGGACTGCAGTAAATAATTAAAACTGCTTCACTTTCTCAGATGATTTGAAATAAAAAAGAAGGTTTAGTATTTTATCTCCTTAAGAGTTTTTGAGGACTGTTTGACAGTTCAGTGGGCTTCAATACTAGAAATACTTAAAAATTCCTACACTATTGCTAGAAAACTTGTTTTCTAAAACAATAGCTTCATAATACCTCTCCCCTAAGGAGACACAGAATGCATTTAGTACAATAATCTGGAACTAGGTTTAAGTACAAAAGAGAATTTAAAACCAAGAGAGATGGTCATGAAGAGCATTACTATTGATAAACTGGAAATTAGATGTTGCCCTGATATTTCTGCAACTTCACTGTGTGTTTGTGAACAGGAAAGGAGATCCAGAAGTCAGACAGATGAAAGACCAAGAAATGACACAAGCATTACTAATTCAGTTATATCATTAGGCTCACAGAAAATTGATAAAATATGTGTAATAGGGATGATGAGCTAGTCCCTTTATCCGCACAGGTTCTGAAGTGCAGCTCTTTTGTGGCATACGCCATCTGGCCCGCCAGAATGGCTGGATTTGTTTATGACAACTCAGGCTGCTGCTCAAGAGTAGTTCTGCCTCTGGCCATCCATCTCACTCAACAGGAATACACCAGACTCTCCACATTCCTCAAGGATTTCAAGGACCATTAAGCATAGGTGGGTTAAGGCTGCATATGGTAGCTTACACACCTACAACATGTGGAAATAACTCCCATAAAATCCTGAATGGACAGGAGGGTCTACGAGGGTCTTTATGCAGAGACATACTGGCCCCTCGGAGACCTACTGAGTCCTCTCTTGGTGCTCTTCTAATTGCCTTAAAGCTTCAGTCAATACCCTGGGTAGAGTTAATGTCTTATCAGTTTTATTCTCAGTTCCCAGGTTCCTCTAACATAAACGAAACAGGCAGCTCTTCCTTAAAAAAATCACTAAGCTTGCAGCTAATGAGACTGTCTGCCTGTGGCATCACTGCCACAGAAGACTAATTCCAGATCTTCAGCTGCTCTTGCTTCACTTTGAAGTGTGTCCTCTAGTTGCGGAAAAACTGCTGATGGTTAACAATGGAAGAAAAATACACCTGTTTTTTTTTTTTTTCTTTTTTTACCAAATAATCTTCCTCTTTTCTCTGCCCTAAAAGTGATATCTGAGAAAGAACTGAATAGTGTGCCCCCATTATTGAGAGATATATTCATACTGCAATGCAGCTTTTAAACACTTGCATCTAAAAACCTTTAAGGTATGAGATAGGAAGACCTCAGACTCATAACACAAGGGTACATTTCATTGCCAACATTGTGCTTTGTAGAAGAGAATTCTGCAAGCTAATTGTTCCTCAATCTGATAATTTGTTCTTTCACCAGAATAAAAGGATTCCCCCTCTGGTGCAGCTCCTTCTTTTCCCTCAGGTACCTGACATTGCTGAAATCGAAGGCCATAATTCAATTAACAAAGGATGGGAACTCTTCATGAAAATCAACCACTCAGAAACAGATGTTGGGGACACAGAAATGTCGATACTCCCCATGAAGCACCACTGGCTGTCATGTGGATGGGAAAATGCAGAGACATCTTGGAATTACACACCAGATGAGGTAACTATATTTACATCTGCAGATCACTGTTCAAAGAAGTGCTTAAGCACAGATTAGATTATCTTAATCTGCTTTGCCATATGCTTACATTTACTCTGTACAGGTAACATCACTAGCCAAAAGCTATACGATTTCACAGTAGTGCATTCTCCCTGACTGCTAAACCACCTTTGGATACCTGATTCCTCATGGCATACATGAAAGCAATGACTAGATTTCAGAATTTTTAGGGTTGGAAGGGACCTCTGGGGATCATCTAGTCCAACATCCCTACAAAGGCAGGGTCGCCTAGGGCAGGTTACACAGGAATGCATCCAGGAGGGTTTTGAATGCCTTCACAGAGGGAGACTCCACGACCTCCCTGTGCAGCCTGCCCAGTGCTCTGCCACCCTCAATGTAAAGAAGTTCTTCCTCATGCTGAGGTGCAATTTCTTGTGTTTTAGTTTATGGTCATTGCTCCTCATCCTGCCACTGGGCACCACTGAAAAGAGTCTGGCACCATCCTATTGGCATCTGCCTTTGAAATGTTTATAGGCACTAACAAGATCATCCCTCACTCTTTTCTCTAAACAAGCCCAGCTCCCACAGCATAAGAGAGATGCTCCAGACCCCACACCACCTTTGTGGCCTCCACTGGACATTCAGTAGCAACTTGTCCAGACACAGCACTCCAGATGTGGCCTCACCAGGGCTGAGTAAAAGAGCAGGATCACCTACCTTGACCTGCTGGCCACACTCTTCCCAATGCATTCCAGGATACCATTGCCCCTCCTGGCCACAAGGGCACTGCTAGCTTAATGTGTTACCCACAGTTTGTGACCCACCAAGACTCCCAGGCCCTTCTCTGCAGAGCTGCTCTCGAGGAGTTCAGCCCCCAACCTCTGCTGATACTTGGGGTTATTCCGCCCCAGGTCTGGGATCCTACACTTGCCCTTGTTGGTTTTCTCTCCACCCAATGCTTCAGCCTATCAAAATCCCACCGAGTGGCAGCCCAGCTATCAGGTGTATCAGCCTCTGCTCCCCAGTTTCACACCCAGAGCAAACTTGCTGAGGGTACATTCTATCCCTTCATCCAGGTCACTGATAAACAAGTTCAATAAGGCTGGACTCAGCAGATTCCTAACCACAGGTCTCCAGCTGACCACAACCCTCTGAGCTCTGACACTCAGCAGTTCTTGGTCCACCCTACTGTCCCATCCATCCAACACACACTTCCTACAATTACCTGTGAGGATGGTAGGGGAGACAGTGTATTTCCAGTTAGAGTAAATAAAAGGCAAAAGAAAGCCAGATCTGTGAAAAAGACTCCATGGGAGGGGCTGGAACTCCTGCTCACTGTTTGCAAACCAGCACTGCTGAAAAGCTGATCACAGACCAGTTTGGCTCATGTGACTCAAGGTTCAAATGGATTAATGTCACTTTCAGGCTTCATGTTTAAAAAGCATCAAATTAAGGACAGTTGGAAACACAATGTCTACATATTAACAACTTTTGAAAGTTTTGTGTTTGCTTTTGGTGGGAATAGAGATGAGGATGTAAAATCAGCATAGTGAGCTCTGATTCTGCCTCCCTCTTTCACAGTTTTCCCTTTTGTAAACCTGTTGTGCAATCTCACCCGAAGAATGATTAGGGACTTTTTCTTCTAATTTCATAGAGTCATAGAATCCCACGGGCAGGGGATTCTGCCATTCACTTCACCAGGTTGCTCAGGACCCTGTCCAACTTGGCCTGGAACACTTCCAGGGATGGGGCATCCACAACTTCTCTGGGCAACCTGTTCCAGTATCTCACCACCCTTGTGACAAAGAATTTCCTTCTAATAGGAAAGAGAGGCATTTCCTTTCCTCTCTTTCAGCTTAAAACCACTGCATCTTGTCCGGTCATTATCTACCAATGTAAAAAGTCCCTCTCGCTCCTTTTTATAAGCACCTGTAAAATACTGGAAGGGCGCTCCAAGCTTTTCCTGAAGCCTTCTGTTCTCTAGGCTGAATGACTGCACTCCATCAGCCTGTCTTCACAGAAAAGGTGCTCCAGCCCTCTGAGCAGCTTTGTGTCCTCCTCTGGACTCACTCCAGCAGGTCCATCTTGGGACCCCAGAGCTGGATGCAGCCCTGCAGGTGGGGTCTCACCAGAGAGGAGCAGAGGGGCAGAATCCCCTCCCTCACCCTTCTGGCCACGCTGCTTTGGAGGCAGCCCAGGACACATTTGTGTCTCTGGGCTGTGAGTGCCCATGGCTGGGTCATGTCCAGCCTCTCATCCAGCAGCACCCCCAGGTCCTTCTCCTCAAGGCTGCTCTCAATAATTTCTTCTTCCAGCCTCCACTTACAACTGGGATAGGTGCACTTGGACTTGTTAAACATCATGAGGAAGACTGTGGGCCCACTTCTCAAGTTTGTCCAGCTCCCTCTGAATGGCATAATTTCTGATGGAAGTTTATCCATCACTGGTTTAAAGGAATTTATTCTTGTTCTAACATTGGGCTTGAGCTTAACCAGTCCTGGTTTATCTCCCTGGCATTTACTCAGTGCATTCAGAGACAGCAATCATTTCTCCTTTCAGCATTTTCTTCTGTGAAGTTACATGGGAGACTACAATACTTCCCTTTGTAAGGTAACAAAAACATAAAAAGAGATCAGAGTGGACAGAACCACTATTTCTTGATGTGGCCACAGCCTCCTTCTGTATCAGGAGATTCCAAATTCTTCTCAATAGATACTTGTACAATGGTTCTAACACACCTACTCACTCTACCTGTGTCTCTGCAAGTGTTCCAGAATCACTTAGGTGGGAGGGAGTCTTGGAGGTGCAGCGTTCCCATCAGGTTTTGAACACTGTCAGGGACAGAGATTCTCTGGGCAACCTATTCCTGTATGTAATTTGTAATTATCTTCAGAGTAGAAACTTTTCTTATAGTTACCCTGAATCTTAGTTTAGGGCCACTGTCTGTCATTCTTCTGCTGTGCATCTCAGGAATAAACCTATCTTCATTCATTTTCTTGAAACCCCTTTCGCAGATCCTGGAAGATTGTTTCCAGACTCCTTTTCTTCCTTTTAACAGAAACATATTCACTCCAAATCCCTTAATTTTAGGATTAAGAGTAGGAAGCCTGTGCAGTGCCCTGAAGGTCATTGGCCCAGCTGCTGTGCTGACAAGTATTTTTGACTGGAGTTGTCATGAGAGTGACAGACACATTACAGCCTTAAAAGACAATGAAGAATTCAATCCCTGATTCCCATCTGCTCTTCGGATGTTCTGTTAGAGCAGAGAGAGTCCTGAAGTAATGTAATCAGTTGTTATCAACATGAAGAAAATTCAGATTGCCAAGTCAATCATTTCCCAGCTGAATAGCTCTACCTAAATCTTGTTTATCAGTGTAGTACAGCCTTTTCCTAGAACCTCTGATATTACCAAATATTATCATTCTTCTGCCCTGACCCTTTTTTAATATTAAGAGTAAATGTTGAAAATCCATACCGTTGACACCACTTCCCTGGCAGATGCAGAATTAACAGTGATACTGTAAGGGATTGCATAAGCCTAAGCCATTTCACAAAAGGATTGAATTGAAGAGATAACACATTTTCAAATATAACTGAGGCCAGAATACAGATGCTCACCTTCTACAACTTTAACTATTACCAGCACTCAGAACAGAAAAGACCATTATTAAATTTACCTCCAAAGGATTCTATAAACCCTTTGGGTCAACAATTAAGTGTTCAGCATTTTTAGTTTTTTGATTTTGTAGTAGAAAATAATTTATCACCTACTATCACTTTAATTTTGACTGTTATTTACATTCAGGATAGGAACAATAATATTGATTTTCCCTGCTATATTTTTGATTGTATGAGATAAAATATTTTCCATTAATTTTCTTTCCAGATAAGGTTCTGTCACAGATTACAGACTTCTGATACTTGTTAGTTTCCCTATAGAACTTTCTGTAATTTAGGCAGGGAGTGAAAAAAATTGCATGCCCCTAAACTATCACTAAAATCCACTTAATACTCAAAGGAAAGTTGCTACTGCAAAACTCTGGTGAAATTCACCTCAAGCAAGGCAGTAAGGTGCCTTCAGAAAGACACTGTTACTGTGGGTAGAACAGAACTTGAGAAATTTGTGCTAGCACAATAAAGCTGAACAAAGAGTTAGAGCACAGCAATGATTTCAGGATGATGCAAAGGCACACTGCAGCAGGTATCACCCCAGCATATTCCAGTACTAAATATGGGGCTGCTTTGGTCATTGGTACAATGAAAAAAAGATGAAAGATTGTGAGACCCAAGAGGAATATGATTCTATGATTCTATTAATAGATGAAGCCAGAATGACTGGGCATTGATGAATTAATGCTTCATAGCACACAATTATGACTGCTGAGAGGAGATAAATCCTGGGAAAAATCTTCAGGGTAGCAGTGGCTGCTTAAGTTAAAGATAGAACAGTTTAGGCAAAACTGAACTAAAAAATTAAGATAAGATGATGGGCTGAGAAAAGACAGTTGATAGGATTCAAGGAAAATCCAGAGGGAAAAGAAAGGGAAAGTGGAAGAAAAAAGATTAGATAAAGAAAGTAAGATCTTGCAGTATGATGACTACTTAGTAAGGAGGATGGCATCTGATAAGGCAAGGCACAGAAAGTGTTAATAATTATTTCTCTGAGTTCTCTTACTTCTTCATGTCTAATGGTTGATCTTGAAATTCAAAATATTGCATTAGTCCTCCCTGGTGTCAGATGATAGACAAATAATTTAAATCATAATCATAAAAATACTACAAAATTGATCTGCAACGTACCAGTTTATGACACCTTCATACAGACAAGCATTTGCATAATGCTCCTTTTTCAAAGTATAAAAATATGGTACCTTGTAGAAATAGAAAGTGTATTGAATTATGTACAAAATATTTAAATCTTTTGGTCAAATTTGGAATCCATATTAACAGTCTTTTGAAGTGCTTTTGTCTTTTTTTTTTCTTTTCCTTTTGGGCCAAAAATCTATTCACAAAAAGCTCAGAAATTCTTTAGCTTGCTAAAAAATCCCCATATAGGAGTAAAGTCCTACCTGGGAAAAAACCCAAACAAAACTGGAAAGAACACACAGACACACAAACACACATTTTCCAGCTTTGTTCCATTCAGTTACAGAATAAAGATAAGTGAAAATACTGCTGTGGTCTTCCTTAGCTTGCCAATATTGTCAAAACAGGATAAAGTTTTACCAGCTTTCTATTGATCCCAGCTTATATATCAGCTCCTACCAATAAGCAAATGGCAAAGACGAACATTTTGTATTTTGCTGCTGCTCATTTAATGGAAAGCAGAAGAATTGCTTTATAGTACACAAATTATTAATACCACATTGCACACAAAAGCCCAAAGTATCAAGCCACTGCAAAAAGAAGTTGTTAAGGGAGGGGATGAAAAGATGGATTAAGATTTTGAAGGAAAGAAAAGTAATTGACAAATTTGGGGAAAAAAACTCCAACAAAACAGCTCTAAGATAATCAGCTTTGTAGCAAAAACTTCTTGTGGTTTCCAAAAAGCAACAAAATAGATATTATCATATTGACAAAATCATATCACAGCAGCTAGGGGCAACAACAGAGAGCAGGAATCTCATTGGAAGAGTTTTATTTAGGGCCAAGGTTCTCCTTGATGATCATCCATCAGCAGCTGCAGTAACTAATTAAAAATCTGGGCAAATATTGAAAAAAGTTGCAAGTAGAACTGTTGACACTTACCAAGTGCAAACTATTGATTGAGAATCACACTGGATGACTTCAGAATTTAGAAACACCTAAGTAATCCAATTAGACTCCTTACATCATCTTTTGCAGACACCATTAAGACGTGAATTCAAAACCAGCTGTGTGATTATCATATCCTGCTATAGAGTATGTCTTGTTTCCTAACAATTATGAACAGATGAAAATTTCATTTAATAAAGACTAATTTTTTTTACTTAGTAATGATGTTTTGGTACTTTCCTTTCGTCTCTGAAAGATAGGTACTTTATTAAACTAGTTACCTGCAAGCTAACAAATTGATTTATGAATTTTTTGTCAGTTTGTCTTCCTTATAAAGAAGAAATCGATAACTATTAGATGTCATCCATAAAGTTGATGCAGACTGCACTTTAAACTGATGTTAAATAAACTGTTTAAAAAGATTTTACTATTTCAAAAGCTAACTATTATTTATATGGTTTTATATAATCTTGGTATATTTCATACTACACATCTGCTGATGTTGGAATAGAACAAAGTTACAAAGAATGCAGCTGTTAAGAGAAAATCCACCCAGAAGTTTCCTTTTGTAGCAGTGAGAAGCAAGATAGGGAGTCGATATTTTCCAGGTCAGAATGTTATTGACAAATAGGAATTAATTTTGGATTGCTGATATTCAGTAAAACAGAGAAATGCTGTGCAAAACCATGAAGCAACACCACTTCAAGCCATGAATTACCATGAAATAAACCTAAGTCCTTTAGACCTGTGGCCTTTTGTAGGTCGCATTTACACAGGCCCACTACATTACCACAGGAAAAAAATGAATTGGTCCAGGTGATTTTCCCAGGAAAGAATAAAAAACCAGGCTAGTTTAAGTCTTACTTTAAGAACAGAAGTTGAGCTATAACCTAGTCTTCAATGTTTCTTACCAAAGAAGGAAACTAAGGCAGCTAAACTACCAACATAGATTTTTTTTTCCCACTGAGAAGCCCCTTCAAGGTAATACTAAACCTCTGGAAGCACAAAACCTGTTTCTGCAAGGTTTTCTGTGAAGGACTCAGGCACTCAGGCTCCCAAAGAACAGTTGGGTTAAGACTTTTCCTCAGCTAATATTTTTGACATTGCAGTGTCTCTGTCCAGCTGAATGCTGGCTTTCTCATAGAAAAAGTCAGAAAAAGTGGTATTTATCAAAGAACAAGGAGTTGTATATTTGTGAATTCCACAAGGAGCTTGAGGCACAGGGACTGACTGCTTTGTCAAGTAGATTGAATTCCAATAGGGTTCTTTGAGAGAAGATATCAAACAGGGGAGAGAGCCTTTCAGGACAATAAACACTGTAAGTACTAAATGCATGTTTAAATATTAGATATATGTTTAAATGCCCTCCTTTACAACTGCAATCTTTTTGAAACTGAATTTACCCATCAAAAATACATATCTAGGAAAAGGAGACATTAAATTTCCAGATCCCAAAATTGTCCCCCATAGGAGGCACATTCATCAGGAATTTTCTCCATTGAGTGCCAGCCAGATCTGCTTCTTACACACATGAGGAAGTACAGAACTGATTGGATAACTCATTCTTGAGGTTCCTGCAAATTTCAACAACTGGCTGCCAGAGAAAACTCACAAGCTGAAGGTATATACCCTGAACTTCCCATTAAACTTTACAAGCATGGACACAAACCAAATCAATAACACTGCACAGAGAATTGCAGCAACAAACCCCAGCAAAGTTTCTGGTCTTTGTACCTTCTCTCGCATCTGCTGCAAAGTCTCCATCTAGGAGCACATCTTCATGCCAAGTCACTCTGTCTGCACCTGTACATCAGTTCAGGTAACAGCTCTGGAACCCAAGCCAACCAGCACAGCAGTGCTCATGTGCATATGGCTGCTCTCTCTTGGCCCCATGACAAGGCGGTCCCTTCCAAATGCTGGGAAGCAGCTCCTGGCCTGTGCTAACCCCCAGGCATGTCCAGACACCATCTGTGAGAAGGATGGCTGGCTCCCACTGAAACTGCTCGGGACCAGGCTGACTAATTATCTGCACAGCCTCCTCTATGGCAGTATTTATGTTAATTAAGGGCCTTGCTAATACTGTTGTTACTATGATACTACATTCCATACCAGTGCAGGGCAGAGGGTGTAATGGCATTTTGTAAATAACCAAACGAGCCTCACAGTACCCATTCAGAGAAGGACGTGGTTTTTACCCAATTTACAGTCTAGGAGACCATGGGATCAAAAGACTACCCAGTGTACTCCTCTTCAAGGAAATGATGGTAAAGAGCCAAGAATAAGGGATGGAATTCCTGATTCTTATTGCTCACATTTAGCTGCTGGGCTACTACCTATGATGTTAAATTATTCATCATTTCTCACAGGGAAAGCAGGCGCGCACTCAAAAGAGAAGCCGGGTGCAAGAAAAA
>NW_005054364.1:114465-268541 GCF_000277835.1 Geospiza fortis
CTGTAATGCATTTTCATGTGTAGGCAGCAATTCTCCTCTACATCCTAGGGCTGGAATCCTGTGTGGGGAAAACTGAACTGCTCAGTATATGTAAAAGACAGGCCTCATTAACTCTTGGACATCTTCTCATTTCTTGGTCATAAATCCTATTACCTTGTATTACAAACTGCCATAAAACTCACAGATAAAAGATAATTTATGCTCAGTGTACAGAAGCTAATGTTTCTGTACTCCTGAGAAGCACACAACCAGAAAATGAGAAAGTATGTATGTGAAACCTTAAGCCATTCATACTGAGCATGGCTAGCATGATAAACATGACTCTAAGGGAATTATGTGCTTCAGCCAGGGTATAGTCTAATGGTAATTGATATTACCAAATTTCTAACATAAAATGTATGAACTCTTGCATAAAATATCCTGCTTATAAAGACTGATTACACCTTATTAAAAATTCAAGCTTTCCTCCTTCCCCCACTACAGAATGAAATATGACATCTATTCAGTACACAGGTACATTTTTTTTCTTTTTTATTTTTTTCAAACTCCAATCATCAGATAAGGAAATGCTTCACAACGAGCATCACATCCTAGAATTCTTACAAAGTTTCCCTATTTCTGACTCCTATCCTAATTAGTGTTGCATGGCACACAAAAAACAACAGCCCTTGGAGTTGGCAGAATCAAAGGCAGCTCAATCTTTTATTTGCTTTTTCTCTGAAGCAATTTAAATTCCTCAGACTTTGGCACTGATTTTAACTGTACTGGTTATCTGCTCAAAGGAATATTTTGCTTTAGTGAAGACAGAGCAAATGTGCTCATTTAGGCTGCTTGTCATTAGTTTTCCTTTCCCATTCAGACAAAAGAAAATCTTTCATTGTCAATTTATAAATTCTGTAGCTACAAACTATGTTCTCATTGTGTGGGTCCTTCCATAGGTGCAACTCATTTCATGCCTGCTTTCTTTTCTTCAATATTTTATTAATATTGCTCAAAGTGGTTTGACATATATTGGAATTAATTTATCTAAATTTACATACTTACAATCTATATATCTAAATTTCAGCCTTCCACCCAGCTTCTCCATAGAGATCATGTAGACAGGTATTTATGGGATGTAATTATTCCCATGTTTTTCCTCTTTTCCTTACAGGAGCTCATCCTTAAAGGTCAGAAATAAACACAAGAGAGTTTACTTCCCTGTGGTTTTCTTTGCTTTCCATGTGAAAATATTTTTATCTATATATTTCAAACACTTGCACTGTCTGTCTATTTCCCAAGAAATGCCTCAATACTCAAAGTTCTAATTACTTGGATAATGTACTTGGATTCAGCACTTGGATAATGCCACTGGCTGATGAAAAAAGGCATTGTTTACCTGGTCCACCTTGCCTGGTAGTCTGCACTGGATCCCAAATCAGGCATTGTCCTTGCTGTCTTCCTCTTCCAACCCTGAAGTCTTTTAGCAAGTCCAAAATGCTTCCTGCAATGCTGTGGACCCTTTACAAGTGTGTTAAGTATTGATGTATTTCTTCTACCATAACCTTCTACACTAACATTGCAACAATGTGAAATCTGTCTCTTTCAAACAATTAATAGACTTTTGGTGGCTTTAGATATCTACTCACACCATCCTCCTCTCAGTTTCTGCACTGGTAGCTATAAATTCAGTAGCTTGACTTGTACTTCCGTTGATATCCTTCCTAGGGCTCCTAAGGAATTACCAGTCTATGTGCTGCATCCCGATACTTTAGACTCTGCCTAGGTACACATGACAGAAAATCACTCTCCTGCTACAACGAACCAAAGGCTAACATTATTTGCAAACAAAACCATAATTATGTTTTGCTCATATATTTTATCCAAAGAATCCAATAAAGATCAGATTCTTCTTCCCAAGAGAGAGAGTTTCTCTTCTACATTTATAGAAATGTTTTCACTCTACATTCATAGAAAAAGCAGCATGCTCTCAACTTTATAATTTGCATCAGCATTTGAATCTCAAAAGCTTGCTTCATTTATTGCACAGTTTCCAGACTTGCATTTTGAACAGTCAGTGGGTCTCCCACTGTGTTAAACTCCCTCCTACCTTGATTTTAAATTACAAAGAGAAGAGAGGGAAAAGAGAGAATGTCATGATTGGGGCTTTTTGGAAGAGCAAAATATCAAGCTGAACCCCATTAAAAAAAAAACAAAAAAAACCCCCTCAACCCCGCACACCCTCCCCCAAAAATAAAAACAAAACCCAAAACCAAAACCAACCAAAAATGAGAGTACTTCCAAACGTAGGATCCTTGTTTCTCTCAGTTTATGAACTACTCACTTTTTAAAAGAGAAACAACTATCAACTGTGCAGGATTAATGTTATTATCTGCTATTATCCACAACGCTTGACTGAAAATGCCAACAGCGACAAGTTTAAACCAACAACAAAAAGCTATTTTGTGTCAAAGTTAGCACTAAGGTTGATTAAATGGCCTGCCCCTATATCTGCCCCTTATTTCTGTATGCTAGAAACAGCCTGAAGTTTACTGTGGAACTTTGCCCATCCACAAAAAAAAAAATTAAAAGCTTTTTGTACAGCATTATTAAAAATAGAACAAAGAAGTTTCCAGAAAGCAAAACAATTAGCAACCTCCCATTTCTATTTTAAATGCGCAGATCATGTTATTTTTTTCAAGTTGTAAAGGCTTTAATTATTCATGGAAGACTCATGAAAGCAACCTTAGGCATTGCATTTTAAAGCTGCTTATGGAAAAGATGAATGAAAATAATTATAAATCTTTCCAGTCTTAGCAAGAGTTTTGTAAGCTAAACTAGAAATTGTCCACTTTATTTCAGCTCTTCAACATGTTCTTAAAAACACCCTAAAAGAAATTTACAGTTGTCAGCAAAGTACTGCACTCGCAGATCAATTACAAGCAAGCTACTCCTGACTTTTACATTTTAATCACAGTTACCCTTTATTTCTCTTTCCCTCTCACTCTGCTGCCTCCATCTATTTAGTTGTGCAACGAATGATCAGAGTAATTCCTCATCATACTGGCAAAAGAGCTCCCGTGCCTACTACCTTTCCTGCAGACACAGTGCTTCAAACTGTTAATAGAGCACCTGCCCCTGTGGCTTTAAATCTATAATCTCATGGAACTTCATTAATGCTTTTCTCAAATTACACTGAAACACGTCTTCAAGGTGCGAGGTTGTGTCAAATTTACCTGTGAATGTTATTTATTTTAATAGAATAAGCTTTCCAAGACAAACTGCGAAAGTTAGGTAAGCTTTTAGAAACCTTGCCAGGGGGAAAACATATTTTCAAAAAAATAAATGAATCACTGTTAGAGAACAGTGTTTGATGTTTAGATTTGTCTTTAATTTAAATCTCAGAAGCAGAAGATCAGTAAGATATTTTCTGTGTGTTGTTTTATGAATCAATAAATGCAATAACAGATCTGAAAATCCACAGAAATAACACATCTTAAATAAATTCCCTCGTTAATACTAGATGGACTCCCATCATAATGAACTGTGCCACTCAGACGACATGGGAGCTCTGCCTGATGTGTATGGCAGAAACTCCCTCATAAGTCCTCTCACATCTTTTCTTTGTTCCTCTTATTGAAGACATCCATATTGCTACTCAACATGCAAAAGGCATGTGTGCTAAATTTAGACTTACTGGAATCTAATTTAAAATATTAATTTTTTCCCCATTTATAATCAATATTCTATATTTACCCAATTCCATTTTCATACTTTCTGGTTTTCTTGTTTCTCCCCTTTTAAACAAGTTTATTGTGAACAAATTAAACATCATCTTTTCCAAAGGAGGAATTCAGAGCCCATAATTTGCTGTCCACTTGCCTGCAATGTATTTTATATTTCAGCTCTGACCCTACAGAACACAACGGATAAAATGAGCATTTAATGGTACAAGACCTATGGTGTCAGTGTGGGTGGGAGGTCAGTTTTATGACAAAGTAACTTTTCACAACACTTACAGGTTGAAGCAGGTAAATCAGCGAGCACTCCTGGATAACTATCACTGGAGAAGGAGTGATATTTGTTGCGTGAAAAAGCGTTTCCACCGATGCCATTGTTTGGTCAAAGCGTCCTCCAAGTCCACCCAGAGCCACAATCACATCGACCTAAAAGACAGAACAAAAAGACTCACAAGAAAAGTTTCAGGAATGGTCTTTGGATGCTGAAAATCCACAATAAAATCAGTTTGAGGAAAAAAAAAAGGAAAAAATCCAAAACTACTGACTATAGAAAAGAAAATGTCAAATACAGTTATTTACTCCCATTACTGATAAATACCATTATGAGATTTTTAAGCTGAGTATTAAAGCATCATAAATCCATGGCCAACATGTGGCACTTTTTAAAAGGACATAACCATTCTCCCTGAAATACAGGCCAGTCTTTGAAGGTACTAGCCTGTCTGTCCTGAATATATAGAGTCTAGGATATATCATTCCACACTGAAGCTCCTTGGGTAAGCATGGCATATCCGAGCCACAGAATCCCCAGTTCTTTGCATCATTTCATTATTATACTCACAGTTCACAGAGCAAATAAAGGAAAGATCAGGTTAGGCCATTATGTGCCATTCTCATTGCTGCCATACAGCATTTCAATGTACAAGCAATACCACTCAAAGGCTGGTTCTGCTCAAGATTAAAAGTAGCACCGTATGGAAAGTTCTGCCCCAAGTGACTAGGACATCACCTCCCAGCTGTCAGGGACAGACAGCCTCAGGAGCACTCTCCCATCCCAGTCACACAGAAGACACCTCTGGACTGCTTGCAATATGCCATGGAATTGGACTGCTCCTGCTCAATTCTCTCACACAGATGTTCCAGACTCTGAACACTTCATTTCCTATAAGCAGAAAAGTAGTATTCAAAAGGCTTGGTTATGAACTTTTAGGTACTTAAATAAAAGGTCACTGAGTGCAAAGTATTATTATTATTACTTCCATAATGTAGATCAGTTATGTTCAGCAACTGTATTTTAAAAAGCTAATGCTAAGTCATATCTAGGGCCCTGAGACATTGCAGCTCTGAAGTCTTTAGAAGCTACTATGACAATGGCCATCTGGTTAAGTTGCCAACTGTAGAGAGCTTAAGTCTATGGTTTCTGTGATTAAATGAAATTTTACTCAACCCAAGAGCCACATAATGGTGCTCTGTGTATCTGGAATGATGTATTAATAGCATCAGCTTCTATTTTTATTACCAGGTCTAGGGCTTTATGATTCTGTTGAATATTGTTTTGCATGGAAATTAAGGTCTTGAGGAGATATACCATCTTTCTCATCACCACCTGGAAAATTCTTCAGAGGCCAGAGTGGATCAATATAACACATTACACTAGCAGCAAACCCTGCAACAAAAAAACCTTTCCTTGTACTGCTGACAGCACGTATTTTCTGTGCAGATTACTGATCACACAGACCTAATGTACAACCAAGAGAATAGGGATGGTAAGAAAACCTACCCCTAAACAGAAGACAAAATAGCAAAAGGTAAAAAGCATGTGTTCCCAGCTAAGCCATAAAACCATAATATATTTTCCCTTTTATTGATTCCACTTTAGAAACAAACTGCTTTTGTTCAACTGGTGATGACTGTGAGTTAAAAGGGTGGATTGATTCTCTGAAAATAATACTACTAATATGACCCACCAACACCCATCAGCTCCCTACCAGACAGCCAGCAGTAAAATGCTCCTCTCCTTTCCCAAAAGAGGCCATGGAGAAAATCAGATTTACTAACCTGGAACCACAGTGAAAAGATCAGAATCTGATCCTTTGTTTTTCTGATCAGCATTGTTTTTCTTCTAAGCAATGGGACTGGAGCTCAAATATTAGTCTAGATTAGTCTTCAAGAAACCAAGCAGCTACTGTATAGTTTCTTGGTGTATATATGCCTCACCATACATGAACACCTTTTTTCTGGCTTTGATGGTTGGTACCAATATAAAAGGTAGGAATGAAGGAAAAAGAGAGTTCCTTTGACTTGGAATTGAAATGATGCAATAACACTCTAGAGGTGTCTTCTTTCCTTTCTAAACCCTTTTTTGTTATTACCACACATGTGCTTCCCATGAAGTACAGTACCCAGCTCAAGTTATGAAGTTCACAGAACCTCAGAGTTCTGCGGCAGAGACTGCCAGAGAACTGCAAGTTGAAGAAAAATGTAGCAAAAAACCCACTTCTTATATTTTTAAGTAATACAGAATCCTGCTCAAAGTCTTACTCCTTATTCAGTTGGAACAGTGCAGTCTTGTGGATTGGTTACCAAAAAGGAAGAAAATAAAACCAATATAGCATGGAGTAGAGGCATGTTGAAAAGGCATTCATAAATCAGAGGTATGGGGTTGAGTTGTGTTGGGAGAAGGATAATAAAGATATCTGAAAGGGGAATGTATATATTATTTAGGGTTTGCATGGATTGTGAAAATGAAAAATAAGCATGTGGCAGGTATGCAAACAAATCCAGCTGGAGTATGAGAGGAACAGACAGAGAGAAAAACTAAATTCTGCACTTCTATGACAATTGACAGGAATCCAGACATCGCAGGACTTTCAGAGCTTTTATTTGAAGGTCTAGGCATTCATACTTTGTTTATTGAAAAAAAACCACAAAAAGGCTAAGTGCAGCCAAAACCTCAAGAACCTTTTCATTCTAAAGCTATCACCTCTGCTAAAAAAAAACAACCTAAAAAACACAACACAAAAATCACAAACTAACAAAACAATCAGTTCCTTCTCTGCAATCACTGCTCTTGTCACTCTGCCAAGAACTTAAGAAAATGGATGTGCCATGAAAGCATGTACACAACTCTGTGTCATTCTAGAACCTAAGACAAAGTGAATATCCAAGGACTGGTACATTCAGATATTCCCACACTACAGAGAAGAAAGGCCATTCATTTTTGCACTATGATTTCCTGCATACCACAAGCTACAGAATTAATCCTGTTACTGCTAATGAGCCCAGCAGGCAACATTTGACTAACACGCTGTACTTCAATTGAAATGTCCATGCTTCACTTAAATGTCCCATCACCAGTCCCCTTACACAATTTGTTTTCACACTGTGTCATTCATTTCCTGGAAAAAAGGACATAAAATCATAAATAACTTCAGAGAACAGCTTATATCATTGCAGGCACATTCTCTTGGGCTATCTATAATCTGAATTAAATGCACAGTATCTTTAAAGGCTATCAAGCTTTAACTTAGAAATAGTTAAAGATCTAAGGGTAGAATCCAGTCATCTTTAAAAGATGCATGCATATGTTAGTATGTCTTGAGAAAGTTTTAGAAGTCACTATCAAAGAGCAGGACAGTTAAAAGGAGAAGGAAAGCACAGAGTAAAACTTTATGCTGGCAATTCAGGGAGGTATCTTTTTGTTCTCCTGCAAACTGTAATTTAGAGGGTGCAGTAACCAAGGGGAGCTGAGGCTCTCACCACATCAGAATGAAGTTGCTCAGGTTCCTGCTTCCACTCACAGAGATTATTGAAATGGACAACCTGCTGTAAACTCTTTGCAGGCTTGCTAAATTAGACACCGTCAAAGCTTGCCCAGCTGATATTCCTCTTTTTAGTATAAACGGGCTACATATAAAGAAGATTTTCACTTTATGACTGAGGAACATGCATTTAAGGACACAGGAAGCTGGGAACTGCCTGGAGTGGCTGAAAAGAGAGAAATACCTAGCTTTGCAATGTCAGCATCACCATGACTTGTAAGAGTGAAGTCCAACGCTCAAACTGACAGTAAATGATGCACGCTCTTTTCAAAACCAGGCTCATTATCTCTGATAAGAAATCCTCTCCCCAGGGAGAGGACAGACAACTCAAAGGACTTTCTTCCCCACAAGTTCACTTTCAGCCAGACAACTTGCAAACAAAAATGCCTAAGTCTCAGGGAGGTGGGCAGATGAAAGGAAACAAATTTACTAACAACTACCAGCAGCACTGAATGAACTGCAAAGAAGATCTCCCCTAAAAGGAAAAAAAGAAGGCAAGAGTAAGTGAGACCTTGTAAAAGCTCTGGAGTCATGACTAAACCTCCCCCTGCTCTGAGACCACCAATTGCTGATATCCAAGGTATTAGTATGCCAATTTCAGGTTAGGCATCTGATTGGAACATAGTGGGCTATTAGCACCTTCTCACTTCACTAAAATCCTTTCATCTCCACAGCCTTTCTTCATTTCCTAGAACTCATAACATGACTCCTTTAATTTAATTTTTAAAGGAATATTACATAGAAAACAAAATTATTGTAGTAATATGCATTGCATGTTGGAAGTTTGTTATATGCTGAAAAAAAATATATATACATATATCTTATGTTGAAAAACAAACAATTAAGTCATAGTGTGAATGTCACATTTATTATTGCTTTATTGGTTTGTCACTTCATCAATTTTGGGCAGTTTACAAGAAAAGCATTTTCTTCTTCATAGGGCAATTTGTCAGCTCAGGATGTGGTTTAAATTATTTTCTGGTCCTTGCATCAGCTTCAGTACCAAAGACTTAGAAACACACCAAGCACTTCCCTCCATAACAAATGGGCCAGAGTAGATTTTAACTCATTTGCCCGTAGCCTGTGCCAGAGCTCTAGTGCTGGCCACATAAGTAATTTTTTATATGATCCTCAAAATTGCAATGTAAATTTCATGGACTACTAAAATCCCACAATCCAATGTTAAATATGTAGCAATATATTGTTCGCTTGAGTGGACAATGTACTGGCTCCCCAGCTCAGTGTTTTACATAAAAGGTATGGCATTCATTTCTGTAGAAATGAGATGCTGAACCACACAGCAGCATCTGAACTTTGCTCAGGTAGAATTCTCTTTACTTTAGCCAGAATTTTATTGTTGCTTCAGCCATGTGACTCTTTTTGGGAACAAAAGCTCTCAGTCAAAGGTTACCATCCTGTGTACCTGAGATGATAACCTTCAATCAGCTTCATCCTCACCTCACTGACTCCACTAATCTATATATTATATTGTTCCAGCTCCCTCACAAAGCATTTCTTGTTTTTTATCGTCATTTTCTTACAGTTTCACCCAAGTGCTTTCTCTATTGGTAATGCTTTTTATTCGAATAAGAGGTTAATTCTCTCTGGTAATGACAATAAGCATGCAAACAGATTGCATTTGTCTGCTTAAAGCAAGAAACATGTATGATGGTAAGATGAAAATGAGAAAAATAATCTCAAAATCTAGAAACAGACTTGAGTTGCTGGAAACATTTTTAAGGTTGGTTTTACTATCGATTTGTGTTTACTTCTCTGGTTGAATAACTATTTCATTTCAAAAAAATGAAGCTTTGGTTTTGCCCTCTTTTGCAGGTAAATGGAATGTCTGAGAGTGTATATAACATAAACCAGCATTAGTTTTGTGGTACATGAATTTCATAACCATTGACTTAATTCTTTATTACTTAAAGAAACCTAATCAACAAAATCCTTGTGAACTGCTGGATTCCAAGCAATCTGAATTTGACTTCCTGCTTTCATGCTGAATATTTGTGTCTGACCTTGGTCAAACAATGCTCGCTGCGCCCGAGGTAGAGAGGGGACACCAACAACTCCTGCTCTGCTACTGCTGGTCAACTGGAGCGAAGCTCTAAAATTCTTTCTGTGTGGGAAGTCAGGATCAGTGGAATTACTTATTGCTTAAGATTTTCTGGTGAAGGGTTTGTAAGATTTTTCGGTGAAGGGTTTGTCTGTACTCCTGACTGCTACCATGCTGTGCTGAGTAGGTAAAAGCACTACAACTCTTCAAGCAACGTTTACTGATGCTTTGGAGGAAAATGTGTGCTAGTTTTGATCCATACACATTTCTTTTGTGAATGAACAAGGATTCCAGGACTATCAATCACTTGTCTTCTGAAAAATCATAAAATCTTCTCATCTTTTAAAAGAGTATTAAAAAACATTCACAAGCTAGCCTTTCTCTTCCCATAACTCAACTGCTGTAATCCACAGTGTGCTCTGTGGTATCACCACCATGGAAATGTGAAATCAATAACTAAACTGTCATATCCCTAAGAAAGGAAGTCCAGGATTTGTATTAGGAGCAATGCAAAAGGCTCTTGAAAGATCATACTAAAATGGTCTAGCAAATATCTTCCATGATCTAATAGCCACTTAATTCCAGTGCCAAAAGCTGTGTTTGGCACATGCTGTGGTTTTATTCATTCTGAATCCTGCCTCCAGGAGTTAAAATAAGAAAATAACTACAAACTCCCATCAATGAACAATTCAAGAAAGGAAAAAAATCTTCTTCAAGAGAATCTGTTCATTGTGAGCTTTGTATCCCACATTTCTCTTAACTCTGGCTCTCAGTCTTTACCATAGTAGCCTTCCTCCCTGTCCTTGCAATACATTTCCACGCTGTCACGAGATCCGCAGGACAACACAAGCACAAGCCCCTGCTTCTCAGCCAGCAGGGCCCCACCCCCTGTGCTGATGCCTTATTCCCTGAGGATACCACACCCTCAACAAGAGCCAGCCTGCAGCCCGTGCTGGAGGTTAACCCAGTCCCGCAGCATCAGCAGGTGGGAAGGACGCGGCACAGGCAAGAGGCTCATTGTTGCAAAGAGCCTCTCTTCAAAGCCTCTAGTCTTCCCCCAGTGGATATAAATCATGATCCAAACCAGGGAGCCTTGCCCTGGGCTGTGGCTCCTGCTGCAGCCTGCTTGGCAGTGTCTTGTACAGGAAGGTCCCTAGCTACTCAGGACCTGATGGATCAGGCACTGAAGTTCTGCCTGCTGGCCACAAACATGATCTATATCCTGTATGAGTGAGAGTGTGTGCACCTTTGCACATCTCCATGAGCCCTGACAACTTCCCTTTGATTTCCCTTACAGCTCTGTGGTGGCTTAATCTCAGCTGGCTGCCTGGCATTCACCCAGCCTCTCTCACTCCCTCTCCTCAACAGGACAGGGTGAGAAAATGAGATGAGAAAGCTCATGGGTCAGGACGAGGACAGGGAAATTGTTAATTATCAATTACCATCACAGGCAAAACAGACTTTACTCGGGGAAAATTAATTTAATTTACTGCCAATTAAAAATCAAATTAGAGAGGAAAAAAAAGGACAGAACTAAACCCACCTTTCCATCACCCATCTTTTTGACAGGCCCAGCTTCACTCCGTCATTCCTTACTCCCCTATCTCACCATTCCCCTGAGTGGCATAGGGAAACAGGGGACTGTGGTCAGTTCATACCAGCTCCTCTCTGCTGCTCCTTCCTTATCATGTTCTGCTACAGTTTATTTATATATATATATACATATATATATACACACACACACACTATATATACATACTATACATATATACTATGTATATAAAAATAGTTTTTATATATATAGTGTGTATATATATATATACACACACACATATATATATACACACAGAGATACACTTTTTTTTTGTTTGTTTCATCTGTGTTAAAAGTAATAGCTCAGGCACTGCACTTTCCCACTGTAACATTTAGCCGTGAAGTCTGTATAAAAGATGTCACAAGCAAGGCAGAGATTTGGAGGACCTTCACTCCCACAGCAGCATCACAGAGGACATAACAGCCTGAGGCACTTATGTCTAGCTAGGGTGAGGTGTTAGCTCTGCTATTTAAAATGTTTAAACTCTGGTTCACACAGGTCTGAAGATCTCCCAATAGGTCCCAACAGAACAGTAATGTTTTCAGCTGGTCTGAACATTAATCTTCATGATGAACAAGGGGATAATAACCTGTCCTATCATACTCTAGAGACAAATAGAAGACCTGAAACTAAAGATGGAAAATTTGTCCTGCGTCTCTCAGGCCCCATTCTGGGAATGGTTCCTCTTTTGAGTGATTTCACAGAATACTTGGGCAGTACACAATGACATTTTTTTTCCTAAGGGAGTGCAGACTTGCAGAGAGAAGTCTTGAATTTATACATTTGTTTCAAAGAAGCTGGACATATTTTTATACTGAAGGAAGTACATTATGATCTGGATGTCAATTTTCCTCGTCAGCATAGTTTCAGTATTTATAGCAGGTAAGTTAAACATAGCCTGAGCAATTACAGAATATATTTTACTTTTCTACACTGTCCTTTAGACCGTATAAATTTAGCCACACACTTAAAAAGAAATGGAGCATGATTTCTTTAACTGGAGGCGCTTGTGAAGCTGTAAACATTTTATGTTCACATTTAATTTGCAGAAAATATTGAGCTTTAATTGTTCAGTACTTAGTTGTTCAGTTGTTTAAAAGGGAAACTTGATGGGTTCTTTAGTCAAGCTGAAGAGACCATCCCCTGTCAGTAGCAAAGTAAAAGGCAGGTGATTTAATAAGGAATAGCTCAAGCATCAGAACTAGCAAAGCGTGGTTGCTAGGGCAGCTCTGCTATGAAGACCCTTCAGTCCCTACTTTTGTTGAGCTGCGTTATTTACTGTGGGAATACTGTAGGAGCCTTTCGTATGTAAGCAGGCTGCCTAATTTTCCCAATATTTGTTAAGAGTTAAGTTAGTCTACACCCCTCTGCCCCTTCTTGGACAGCATTGATATCAGCAAAGAGGTGCAGAGTTAAATGTCAGGAAAAGCCAAAGGATTGCAGAAAACAATGAGGCCTCAGGCAAAAACATTTCTGTGTAGCAACAGCCACACACTTTTACTTTCCAGTGGTTTTAATACCTTCCTCTCCCCTCTGTGCCAATACTCCTTTCTAGGTAAGGAAAGGAAAAGAAAAGAAGAGGAAGAGTCACCACCGCTTCAAAAGCTTTTACCAATTGTCACTATAGGACACAGAAGAACACAAGCACACCACCATTCTCAAGGTGAAGGAAGAAAGAGGTAGTTTATTTTCTGACTCCAACATTTATAGATTTCCAAAAGTGACAGCGGATTGGAGGGTGACAGTGACACCTCTCCAATCACACTGGACAAACCAACAGTCCATCAATTTTTTCCTCCTCCATAAAGGAAGACAAAACAATGGGTTATTTACAGAAAGTGTGTGATAAAGTTCACTACAAGAATGTCAACATCAGAAGGCTTAGAAAATCTTAAAAAAACAGGGTGACAACCAATATTACAATTTCACTGTTTCTCTGGGCTGTTCAAAGGCTAAACAAGAACATTATAAAAAGAGGGAATATGTCATGGCAAAAATACCCTAAATAATCCAAAACCAGTAAGGAAGAATTTTTATATACATTACTTAGGTTATTTGAATAGCCATTTATATGAATATAGGATAAAAAAAGAAGCCACAGGAAAAGTTAATTTCTTGACTGATTCACCCTCTGCATTAAGGACCAGATCACTGCAGCTCAGGAAATTATGAAAGTGTGCTCTCTAAAGCCAGTGTTTCTTACACTCAGGAATGTAGAAAACTGCTAGAAGTTTTTATGAAACTATCTCTGCAACAGCCAAAAACCCTGTCATTCTCGACAGGCATCTCAACTTAGTAAAAATAAACCAATTTGAGTTGTAAAAAATGCTCTATTATAATCTGCAGTTAAAAATTATCATACTAGCTCAAATTTCTTAATATGCTTAACAATAAACTTACATTCCATTAACTAAACAGAATCTAATAAAAACAGTTGTAACTTATGGGAGATTTCACAACACCACAGTATTCACATGTCAAGCAAAAAAAAAAGGCAAACAAGTTATTTATTAAAATCTCAGGCAACAAACTGAAGTCTCAGTCCTTGTATTGCAAAAAACTTCCTGGTGTCAAAAGACATGGCTGTTCAAGATCTCCCCCTACAATATCCATGATCACGACTGTGCCCATGCAAGTATGACAGTCTTTTGAGGATAATGATATGTCCTTTTAGCCCAACCACTTTCCCAGCATGGGGGCAGTTAGATCAGCAGTAGCTGCTCTCAGGGAAGCTGTGCTCCTGCAAAGCAAAAGGGGCTGAAAGGAGGAGGAGAATCACATCTCCTATGAGAAAGTTACAAACAGAGCAAAATTGGTGGTTGCAAAGGGAACAGTACATTGCCTGTAGTAACCACACGCTTTCTGCTTCAAATATATTTAGCCTTCAACTAAGTTGAGAGAACAGTTGCTGGCTTCCTCATTAGCTTCTGCAGTCTGGTTAATGAGCATATCCTTGATCTCTTGAATCCCTTGAACTGCCTAAATAAACAGTATTTTTCCCTTTGTTCTTCCTCTCCCCAAAGCTTGATATGGGATTTAACTTTTTTAAACAAACAAATTGAAATCAATGTGTTCCCCAGAATCCCTGCCCTGTTTGTATCTTAAAAAAATTATAATCATAGGTCCAATACAAGCCCCAGTAGAGCATACAAGGATTACATAAGAAAATTTTTTGGTATGTGATGCACTGTGTTCTTGCAGACACCCGTACTGCATAAAATTATTTGAAGGCAAAGATACTCAGTGTGTCTTGATACTCACAGCTACAGAGGAACAGACAGAGGAGAAGACACTTTACATGATATTAAGGTTTCTCTTTGGGAACTGGCAAACTCTGATATCCTGTATTATGAGAAACACATTTTGTCATACCTTTACAATGGGAAGCATTAAAATAATTAATCAGTGGGAAAGATGGATTAGATACTTCATTCCTTGAAGGTAGACTTGGACCTTAAGAGTTAAAATGGTCTTCAAGGATATGTCTGATGCCCTAAAGGAGGGATTTACTCCTGTTGAGAAGTATTATGAAATTCTGCATTTTAGAAGTGGAATTAACAGGAAACACTTCAGATTCATTTGTTTCTTTTGGACAGGAAAGGTTTATGAAGAAGATTACTATTAATAACTCATGAAAAATCTTTTGATGCAGCACTTGACAGAATAAGAACCTTTTCATTACACATATTTAACTTCCCCTAAAATATATCTAATTTGCATTTTTATTCTCCTGTGAAGCATTAAGAAGAAAAACTCAGTAGTGCCACCAAAAGAGAACAGGTTTACTCTCAGCTCTTTCTATATAGGATTTGGCAATAAATCCACAAGCTTCAGTGTCCTTATGGTCCTTCAGGTCCAGTGGTGAGGCACTGGAACTGTTTCCAAAGAAAAGTTATGGATGCCCCATCCTTGGAAGTGTTCCAGGCCAGGCTGGATGGGGCCCTGAGCAGTCTGGTCTAGCTGAAGATGTCCCTGCCTGTGGCTGTGGGCTAGAACTAAATGATCCTTAAGGTCCCTTCTAACCCAAACCATTCTGTGATTCTGTGATTCTTACAAAATCTTCACATTTCAGCTTCATGTCAGCTTTGGGATTCTCCACTATTCTCCCCACTATTCTCTCACTATTCTCCCCACTATTTTGTCATTTTTGTAACTTTCCTGTTCTCAAGTCCTGGTAATAGACTATCCTCATTCCTCGCCTTTGCTTTAAGAGCCATTCCTACTACTCTTCTGGATACCCAAAAGTCTTCAGAAATGAAAACAAGTCGTGTTCCATCTTGAAATTACCAGCTACCAACATGAGTAGCAAAATTATGATTTAGTCAGGAAATGAAACTGATACATTTGCTGCTAAAAAAAAGCCACACATCAGGAATAACTTCAGCTGATAGCCAAAACCAAAACCAGACCAAATAGAACCCAGTATTTGCAAGAATTATACACTTTCTCTGTGGGACTTATCTTTATGTAAAAAATTACTCTCTTTAAAAATATTGCCTGATTTTTGTTTTAGGGTACTTTGGGTTTTCCTTCAGGGCCTTTTTTCCTCATATACAAGACAAACCAGAGAGGGCCTAGTAAGGTGTTTGAACACTACATAGCTGAAGGTGATATATAAACATCACTGTCTTCTCTTTGGCACTTTATAAACACAGGACTTCACTAACTTGTTTAGCCTTTCTCAACATAAAAGAAAATGGACTGATTTGACACTTTTTTTAAAAGTAGAAAGGGAAGAAGGCTTGCATTCAATTTAAAGAATTAATACCCTAGACTGCTGACTGATTGAACCTCTGAAGTTTAATTTTAAAATGGAAATGTTAGTAGAGCATCCCTTTATTGCCAAGAGTTTTTAGGAAGAGTTGGTTTGGATATTTTCCCTTTTTCATACTGACACTGGTGCTTTTATCAATTTAAACACACTAACATTAAACCACTAAAAGGCATGTGGGTTTCAATAAAACTCATTTTTTATATCTTGAGCCCATATAACCAAATGAGCTGCTTTAACTTTTTTTAAGCAGAAAAGATAATAAAGCTAAATGAAAAGTCCCAGAGCTTAGTTTTAAGACTAAATGGTATTTTAGATGAAACAGTTAAGGAAAGTACAGTTTGTAACTCTGAGATAAAGATAATGGCTTAAATCTATCTTTATATTATGAGTATTCTTTTTAGGGCTGCAAAATTGATAAACACACTTTCAGTTCTCACTGGCATGAGCTGCTACAAGCTGAGACCAGAGATGCTGTTATTGAAAGAGCATTTGATGAATATTGGGAATTGGAGGATCTTTCCCAACCATACCGCTAGCATGCTGGTAGGCTGTGGACAAATTGCTTTTGTACTTCTGCTTTCCAATCTGCAAATCAAATATAACAGCATACACTTCTAATGCAAGATCTGTTGATCCCTAAATAAGAGATATTGTAAGCTTACCTATCATTTTGCCTGTTCAGTTGGTTTCTTGAAATAGCTTATGTTAAGATGAGATAAAATTAAGAACAGAAAGTAGTACCAGACAGGCATAAGTTTATTTGAAGGTCTTGTAATGAAGAAAGGAAAGTACTCACATAACTACAGAATGAATAAAATAGTGATTAAAGCAGTAAAGCAAAATGCGCACACCTAATAGCCCATAAACAATGTGAAAGACACACACAACAGCAATAAAGACAGAGTTATTAAGACATTTAAAAAGCACCAATTAGGGCCAGGAAGGAACACTACCAGAAAAGATGTGCATTTATATACATACTTGCACGTGCATGTGCGTGTATGCATACTCACAGTCATGTAGAAAGAGAAAGAAAAATATCTAACAGCCTTTAGGTTAGAAAGAAACTTCAGGAGGCAGATTCTCCTGGTGGTACTTCATTGTTTCACCCATCCAATAGAATGCAATTCACAAATGAATTAGGGCTGTAGAGAGGGAAGATTGAGACTGATTCTGGCTTGCACATATAAAGGGTACTGCCTTTTCTAAAATTCACTGCAGTATGTAATTATAAATACATATAATTACGTGACTTAGATCTCACAAAATGACTGCAATGCTGCTTTCTGCATGACTTGGCTTTGCAACCAAAATATGCAGCGCAAATCAGAAATTAATTACCCTGAGGATTCAGAAACTATTCTAAGAGTGTTTATTTGAAATATAAGGAAAAAGCAGTCATGAATTTGGCTAATTATTCCAGAAGACAGAATTCTTGCTCTTTATGTTGAGCAAGGAGTTCAAAAACTAATGAGGTATTTTTCCTCCCTGATTTGCATCTCAGCTGACCATCAACTCTAGCTACATATTTCCTTGTGGTAAAGAAATTTCTAAGGCTCTTATCAAACTAACTACCAGTAAAAATCTAAGCTAACTTTTTTTGCATCCTTCTTTACAAGTAGAGGCACTGAGTGTCTACCTCACCTGCATTCTCACTCAGCTGACCTCCAAGAAAGCTGTTTGACATGGTTGTCGTTCAATCTGCTATTCCTCTATTCAAAAGTTACTTCTTCAAAAGCTATTTTGATGAACAGGAAGAAAGAAAAGGAGGAGGATAAAGGCTCAGAGACATGGAAAGTAAATTACACAAACCTAACCCCTTTGGAACAAAATATCACCTGCATATGTTCAAGTGAGCTCAAAAACCTCCATGACATAGAACTTCCATAGAGGTGACTGATAAATCAGAGCAGAAATTTTAATTCATTCAGTATAGCAGGTAAATGCTAATTTATTCTCTGACCAATGGAGGGAGGCCTGTTTTAAACACCTCAGCTACTCACACTTGAATTTCATCCAGACAAACTACCTTGTGGGATTGTGGATCCATGGTATGCATTGAATGCAATTAACTTCCAGCTTAACATATTGCTACCCAGAAATAGCAGCAAACACAGCAGGACTGTGGCATCAATTTTTTAAAGATACTAAAGAGATACCTTTCTTTTTTCGTAACTTCAACTATAAATCACAGGAAAACAAATTTGTAGTGTCTCTTTGTCTTATTCCTCTTTGACAAGTGCTTTAAATAGAGGGGAAAAAAACAAAAACAAAACTGGAGACAAACTTATTTTTTCTGGCACCAGGAAGACATATTCCCCTTAGTTAATATTCTCTGCTAAAGAAAAAGCTTTTATGACATTTTGCAGAAGGAAGATAACTCCACTTTGTGACATGCAAGTTTGTCCTTCAGGTCAAAAAACACAAATGCAGATGAAGAACCCCTTCTGTATCCACTTCTAATTTTCAGACCCTGGACTTCCTTTTCTCGCAGCTGTGTGTACCTCTCAGGTCACCACAGAATTCAACAGCAGCTGTCTTCCCTGAAAATATTTGCATTCTCCTCAAAGATTTTTGGTCTATGGCCGGAACAGTCTGTTGTCATACCTGACATTTTTTATGGCAGAATGTTACCCATAAAGAAACCTAAATTAAGTGCAAATGTAGGTATTTAAAGAGGCTAGAGTTTCAGAAGACCCAAGAGATTGCATGCATAAACTGAGGCCAGTGCATTTTGCAAGTGCTCACAATCTCTGTGTCATTCAGGGACCAGACATCAAGTTACTCTGCATCATCAGAACACTCTGAAGAACCACCAAACCTCCTACTAAAGAATTACATCCAATGCTTCAGAACAAAGGGCAAATTAGAAACTGAACTAATAATTTATAGAATTATGATACAGTTTAGTGTTACATTTGCTTAAATTTCACATTTTATCTCCCTAAGTGGAGTCAATGACTTCTTCAAATTCCTTAGTCAGAAGATGCAGAAGAGCAGAAGTAGAAACGCATTATGCTTTATCTAGAGTGCATGAATAAGATAGCATCTTATTATGTTTTATGGAACAGGCACAGCAAATAAGAAGTAGCTAGCATTTAATGAACATGGTGCTTAGTTTTAGAAAATTTATCTGTGTTACTTCTTTCACCTCTGGAAAACTCAGACTGTATTTAAAGCACATCTCTTACATGTAACAGCATACAATTATAACTGAACTGAAATCTTAGGTTTAGTACATTGGCATGAACACTGCACAATTACTGCAATTACACTCAGGCTTGTACTTTACAAAATATCCTCAAAGATCACAATGTGGTATCCTTTAGTCAACTAAACACAGCTTTACTGTGAGAGCGATCACAGAACTCAAATTTGTAAAAATAGACTACTTATTGTTTAAACACACCTGCTGTAGCTCTCATATTCCCATTGCTCTTATTTTAACCACACATTGATTATTCATCATAAAACCTCTTGTAACAGCTTTAAAAAAATTGCTCTCTAGCAATAGCTGGGATTGAACTGAATCCAAGAACTGTTTAAGTTCTTCTTCATTGAAAGGGCATTTCTGTTAAGAGGAAAGCACCTTACTTGCCAAATCCAAAACAAATCCTAGGCTTAGGTGGCTCATCTGTTCCAATGGCACTCATTACCATTCCTGTCCTAGATGCAAAGACATACCTCTGAGCTCTTGTGATGATAAATTATAGGGGTAAAGAAAATAAACTGTTTTATAAAAAGTTTCCTGGCTCACAGCCAGACAGTAAGACAACTGTATGGTGAAACCATCCCATCTCTGTCTATACTGATGGGGAAAAAAGCCCCTGATGAACAACAGCATTGTATTGAGATGCAATTGCAGATGGGCATTGTGTGACAGCACTCCAAAGTGTCCCATGGGCATTTATTGTCTTTAGAAGAACAAGAAGTTTTAAAGCAGCTTAAGCAAAAACTGGTGAATTTTTTATCAGCCTGGAGTGAGGAGGGAAGAAGGAGAGAAGGGTCTTGGCATTTCAGTCCCTTGCTGCTTTGTTGGAGAATGGTGATCTCAGGAAATCAGGCAACTTTCTTATCCTGCTACAATGAAAATGGGAAAAGAGGTTTACACATCTCTTTCCATGTTGTGCTATTGTTTTAATTTTCTTACATGCCTCTTGTCCTCACTGTGGGTGAAGGATGCAGCAGCTGCTCCCTCTCTTCACTCATACATGAAGAGAAGAAGGGAGAGGTCAGCTCTTATGAATGACTGTTCCACGGAGAGGAAAGGGCAGCAATCCCAAGAGCTCATCTGCTGCCGTCTCATCACACTTGAAATTCCCAAGGAATTTCACCTGTGCATCTCAGAGACAAAACAAGGGGGCCTCCAAAATTAAACTGTGGAAGGGGAGAGGGAATGTTGACTCCCTTGCCTTTCCTATGAAAAGAGATGGACAACTCCATATGGCTTCTTTTAAGTTTAGTGAACTGGTTGCTCTGCAAAGTCTGCCTTTGATTCCAAGGGAACATTTTGCAGAAGGAGGTATTGCTTACCATTCGTAATGTTGGTAAGACAAGATTTCCCCTCTCCATTTCACCTTTGAAAGGTGAGAGAAAGGGGAATGAACATGAACATCAAGACTTAGTGTGCCAAGACTTGAAAATATATTTACATGCCAAAGTGGAACTCTTGCTTTGAACACCAGCCACAACAGCCTTCTGCACTTTGGGTAGTTCATTAACAGAAATCAATACAAGCTGCCTTTTAAGAAAGCTAACACTTGTTCATTGACACACTTTGTAATTCTTTTTAGCAGAAGCATCAATGCTTACAAATGTGCAGTAAATTATGGCAAAACTGCAGAATGTCAAGGCTATAGAAAATAGTTTCATTTCAGTGCAAACTTGAAAGATTAACCTAAATACAATGAGAAAAAGAGTAATTACTAAGAAACACAGAAAAAAAAAGTGTTGTCTTTACCTGAAGGCCCTTTTTCTCTATTTTTTTCTGGAGTATTTGAAGGCACTTGGTGAAATCGGTGAGGTCCTGATTCATGGTCTCAATTAACTCACATCCCTAGTGAAGAAGCAACAAAACAGAGAGGGAGAAAAAAAAGTCAGTAATTTTTCAAATTTAAGAACTAATGACATCTTTGGTAAAATTAACTGCAGACAACCACTCAGAGTCTCTGCATGGAGATGCAGGATTAAGCAAAAGACCCCTACAGAGCCCAACTGTAAGTCCCAGTTGAACTAGTTACTATGAACCAGCAGTTTGATAGGTCCAGGAGTATATACTCAAAGCCATTTGAGTACATCTGTGAGTTTGGATAAGCATGTTTTACAGTGGTCTGCTGGATGGGCAAATTGTGGTGTAGTGAGCCCTGGGCGATTGGTAATTTTCAGGAAAATGGCTGTCCTCTCTGGTGCTGCATCTATTGTGTCTCTGCTACATACATTCAAACTTGTATAAATGTGGGCACACAAAAGTGTTCAAGCACCCCAGAAACAGTGCAGTTGTACTGCAGTCAATTTGCAGTGGTTCAACATCAATTTCCTTGCACTGGGGTATTATGGCTGAGAACATGTTAGAGAAGAGCAGGAGTTCAGATTTCTTAACTGAAAGCTAAGGCAATTTCTAAGCCTCTGATAAAAAGCTGAGTCAGGAAAAGTGGAGTGTATCTACTTCATAAAGTCACTATTCAAAGAGGTTTAAAGAATAAAAAATATCTAATACAGCATTGTGAATTAAAACTAGAATCATACACATTGGATTTAGAAGTTCCCTCTCCTACTACTTCAAGGTTCCCTTAAAAGCCTCCTAGCTTTGTCTTACTTGACAGATTTTATGTTTCTGCTATACACAATAACAACTGATAAGAGAAAAGCATTCAGAACACAGAATCTTTGTATGTGTGCCTCTGTGTATAAAGTACATTATTCTGTTACATCAGAAAAAACCCCAAACAACAAAACCAACATGAAAATGCTAAAGTTGCCTTTACCTTGGTGATAAAAATAAAGGTAGAGAAGACAAAATTTCCAAGATTAGTGAAGGCACAGAGTTTAGTGAACTGCATGCAACAAAGTAACAAACCTCCAATAGGAAGACATACACTACCACTGAAATGCTTTCCCACACAGCCAGAATGCATATAAAGCCAAATAAAGTCATCAGACAGTAGGGGAATTGGATAAAGTAGAAGAGAAAAGTGAGAAGATAATAACAGGTTTTCTATTACATTTCTCAAAAGCTTCTGAAAGAAAACTGGTCAAAAGTAGCAGCCTTTCTGAGACCTGATGTTGCTCTAAATATTTTTTCAAGTAGTAATAATAGGCTTGCCAAGATGAAGCATCATGTAGCTGCAACAGCACATGTAATCAGACCTCTGTTGCAGAAGTGATGCTGCTTCCCCCGCAAAGTGGTGAGGGAAAAGGTACGTGGATTCTGCACTCAGTGCTAAGCACAAAACTATCTGAAGAGCTGCCATATCTTCACTTTTCTCTAGAAAAGACCAAAAATGTAAAATTGGCAGGAGAAGATGTGACACAGGCCATCTGGAGCCTGTAATGAACATGTGAGTTTGGCAACACCAGCCAGAGACACCCAGGGAGCCCAGGAAAGGTAGAGGGTTGTTCAGTCCCACTCTGGAAAACTCAGATCTGAAAACTCCTGAAGGGAACTTGTTTATCAAAGCCACTTTAAATGAACAGGTGTCCCATTCACTAAGAATGGGGTGCTCTCAGACAGTCTCGGTATCAGCACTGATAGTGGGCAGAGAGACCAAGCTGTGAGAAACCATGAACAGATAGGACCTCAGTATTTCTCAGACAGTCTCTGAGCAGGTTGAGAAAATGACAGATGAAGACTAAATCAGTGGCAGGGACAGCTACTGCTGAGTATGGGAGAAGACACAACCTCAGCTGCCAGCTCTTAAATTAGCAGTAGAGAAGTCAAGCCTTTTGTCTTTTGCCAGGGCCATTCCTTGGCTTCACAGCATTGGCAGAAGTAAGTGGTTTATAGATACCAATTTATGAATGAAAAATTTAATCCCCACTCTCCCTCAGCAAAATACTCCTTCCTGCAGTCATTAACAAATTAACAAGCCTGATCTTGAACAGGCAGGTTTGTCAGCAGAAGGTAGGGTGCAATTCTACTTTCCACATAGGAAATATCAAGGTGTCTGGTTTTTTGTTTTGGTCTGTTTTTTTTTTTTTTTGTGTGTGTGTGTGTGTTTTTGTGTTTTGGTTTGTTTGTTTGTTTTTGTTTTTGTTTTTTTTAATGTTGGCCTACAACACCTTAAACTATGAGTTATTATTTTATGCTACTGCTAGAAACATTTCTCTTAAGTTTAATTCTTGCTTAGCATCTCAGGATGTTCTCTGACAAAAAAAATTCTTCTAGAGGAACTGCAAGGCACTACCAAGGCAAGATAACATCAGCATAGCTATTGGAGGGCACTGAAGGTCATTCTGCTCCCAGAGAAAACTGTGCTGCACCATGCATAGACAACGTATGTTCAGCCCTGCTACTGTCTTCTGTGCAAATTCACAATAAAAGGCCGCAAACACATATCACTGGAATGCAGTGTAAATATGTGAGTGGGATGTCAGATGCACTATTCATTAAAGGCATTACCTGTGAGTACAGTAAGAGCTGGTGCTTGTAAGTGCCTGGAGTTGTTTACTCACTGCCTGTACCTTTAATGCTTTACACAAGTACTGCTGTAGATCATCACATCAAAAAATGTTGATAGAGTGCTACCATTAAAGCCACCACTTTCTTCAAATTAAACTGTGATTTCTCATTCTCCTTCCACATGAAACAGATAGCCAGTTGTAGAATTGGCAGAGATTTTAGTGCTGCTCCTTTTGCCACAATGTCAAAGAGACTGGTATGGTCAGATTGAACAGGGGGAGGGGCAAGCAGCAGAACTGGATCCTCCATCCTCTTTACAGTCTTGTTGAAATTAATGTCTGTGCAGTTCATGTTCGCTGATGGTATAAGAGCCTCAGATAAATCTGCTGCTCCTGACATATCAAGTCCAATATTTTATGCTACAGAATTGGATGACAATTGTAATGCAGTTCCTTTCAACCTTCACTGCATTATTCTGGAATGACAAAAATCTTCAAGACAGAGCTATCCAATGCAGTCAGAGTTTAATGAAAGGACAGTATAGCAACGCAAGATAGGCAATAACATATGTAGTTTTATAGATATCCGCTCAACTTAATGACATTAACCTTTGGTAAGAAAGTTTAAAAGCCAAACAAATTTAACATTAGGAAAGGTTAGAAAAATCAATAGCACACAGCAGGAAAGAAAACAATAGATTTCATCTGATGACGATACAGCTTTGGTGAATGATAGGATGAGACACAGAGTTTGAGGCTTTCGCTGTTCTGTCTTAGTATAGCAGCTATGGGAGGCACTTTACTAAAGAAGGAGTGTGTCAGACACATTTAATAGGATTGTTGAACCCTATATATTCAGACAGACACTGAATTCAGACAGGCACTGAAATGTCAATCTGAACATCCTGGCATTTCTCCATTTTTAGAAATGCTACACACCACAGGACATTGTGTGTTAGTAGACAGCAGTGTGTAGTTACCCATTCTTCCATGTTCTTTTTAATCTTTTATTAAGAGAACGTAATTTTTTTTTTCTTTCTGTAACCTTTCTGAGTATGGGAACATAATTAGAACAGAATACATAAAATATCCTAATGAATACTCTATCTCCCAGGTCTTCCTATGGCAAACCATTTAACACTATCTTTTGAAGCCTGTATCTGGCTGTGCTCAGTGGGTGCACCAGTGGCATTCAGTTCAGTCCTTTAACAATACTTGAGCACAGAGGCTCAACTTCGAGCTATCAAACTCAAACAGATGTGCTTATGTATAGTGCTAATGCCACACATCCTCAAGCAAAACAAGGAGAAAGGAGACAGCCTGTAGATTCTCTCAAAATCACAGCACTGAGAAATAAATTTTAAGAAATCTATATAAATTAAATGTTATCTCCAAACATTCTTCTTCCTCTAGACTTCACCTTCACAAACAGTAATGTACCCACTTTATCAGGATATTTCACTGACCAACTGGGTAAAAGCTAGAGTTTCTCAGAACTACTTCATTTGGAAGGGACTTTTCAAAGTCATCTGGTCTGATCTCTTGCTAAAGAGTATGTTAGTTTTCCTCAGGTTTCTCAAGGTCCTTTCCAGTCCAGGTTTAGCTGGAAATGGAGTCACATCTCCCAAGATGGAAATGCCACTTCCCTGGGCTACCTCTTCCTGTGCTTGACCACTCTTGTGAGATTTTCTTTCCCAGTGGCAAACAGGGATCTCTTGTATTGCAAATTGTGGTTGTTTCTTCTCCTACCTCAACTTAAGGAAGAATCTTTTTTGTTTTTGCTCTGCCCTTCCATTAGGAGGTTTAAGACAGCAATATGATCTGCTGCTCACCTTTTCTTCTGGAGGTTTGAACAAGACAGTTCACATCAGCCTTTTCTCACATCATATGTTCTAGATTTCCCTAAAATTTATTTTCCTCACTTGTACCGTATTGGCATGCAGTATTTCCACCTTGGAGAGCCTGAAGAGGTCATTTAAGAGCAAGGAGGCAGAGGGTTCCCAGATCTCTTTTCCTTTGAAAGTAAATTTCTGGTCACAGGGAATTTAATTTTGCCCCTCTGGTATCCTCTTCCTCTTTATCCCACACAGAGAATAACTCCAACCTTCACATTCCTCATACACTAGCTGCAGCCACCTGAAAGTTTTGGCCTCCCCAACATTTTCATACACAAATGTGCAGCAGACAAGCATTTACATCCCTAATTGGACTCAATGCAATTGATATTGGAAAACAACTCTGTGGCATTCACATTTTCTGGAGAAATCCATTCGCCCAGGATTTTTCTCCTGGGAAGCTGAGATGCCTCAGAGAAAAAGGAAAACAATAATTATCTGATTTGCTTCTCCTGTGTTTTGCTCATGCAGAATGTGTCTGGAGATTGTTTATCAACAGGTGGTTGCTTCATTGGTTTCTGCTGTGAATTGTTTTCACTCTTTGGCCAATCAGTGCCAAGCTGTGTCAGAGCTCTGGAGAGAGTCATGACTTCTCATTATTATCTTTTTAGCCTTCTGTAAGTATCCTTTCTCTATTCTTTAGTATAGTTTAGTTTAGTATTCTTTAATATAATATAGTATCATAAAATAATAAATTAGGCTTCTGAGAACATGGAGTCAGATTCATCATTCCTTCCTCCATCTGGGGACCCCACAAATACAATACAACTCTAGGAAAAAGCATACATGGATTGAAGCAAAGTACTGCTCTATATACAGAAACATGAAGAGAAATGGGCTGCAGGATCTGGCTGCAGGCCTTGAACCAGGCCTAACAAAGAAGATAAAACATGTGTATGCATAACCCTACAAGTTTAACAGATGACAGAGATTATGTTCTACCACCTCATCTGTAATACGAGGGTGCTTTTTGAGGCCACAGCATTCAATCAGTATCAAAAACAAAAAAAAAAAAACCCAACCAACCGTAGTTGGGGAAAATTTGTTTGCAGAGATGGCAGAAACCCAGACAGTGGCTGTTGGCCCAGTATTCCAAAACACCTCTGCCAGAATTGAAACCAAGTCTATCATGGGACGAAGATGAGACATGCTAGAATGTCAGAGGACACTTCTGAAAATCTTTAAAGACACAGGATTGTAGAGAGACAGGCAGAACAAGAACCTCTAATTTGAGCTACTTCTAGCCATAAAAGTTGCATAGATTTCCTATAGGTGGTAAGATTGAGTTAGCATGATGGCACCAAACTAACATGGCTGGTTTATCTCTATGAATTATAACCAGCAGGAAATTAGTGAACTGAAGCCTTTTGCATTTGGGGAGTAGGATGCAAGTGAGGAAGGCAAAGCAGTTAAGTTCACTGACTTCTTTTGGGAATTTCAAACACTGTTGAACAAAAGCGTTGAACAGCTTGTCTTTAACTCAGTTTAATTGTATGAATTGTCTTTTAATTTCTTAAATGGAGAACAAACCAAGTATGTGCATTTGTTGAAAATTATTTTTGATATTTAAATAGCCAAAATACTTAATTAAGTGAAATTTATCATCTTCTAGTTTTTGGGCTCAAATTTCGCTGACTGCCTGGCACCAGTACAACCCTAATACTGTATGGATTGCTTCACCTCCAGTCCTAGGGTTCATGGTGTTTTCACTCATACAATTGCACATTAAGGGACACTGCCATTCAGATTGACTAAAATAATTCATTAATCATGTTGAAACCTATGCTCTGAAAGCCAAATAACTCAAATTTACATTCAGGTGAAGGCCCCATTACTGAAAACCAAACCAAGAATGTCCAGGTTTGCCTACCACTTATAACCTTATATAACATCACTTTGTTTAATAAACAAGTACTATCTGGTGGCAGAAACAAAATCAGTAAATATATGTAAACATATGCACAGTTCCACAACCCAGAAGCTACATGAACTTGTTAAATTTGACAAGCATTTAAAACAACAACAACAACAGCAACAAAAAAAGTGCTCTGTAGTTGAAACTGACTGCAACAGCTGCAACCTCTCCTCCCTTTCCCTATTTCTATTTTGATGTGATCTTTTCCACAGTAAATAAAATGTTTCCTGTTTTTGTTTTTAACGAGGCAACATGTGGCTTCTGGTGGAGGATTTTTTTGACATGTTTATGTTGAGATAATAGCAATGAAAGAGTTCATCTGCATCAAAAAGGTTGCCCCCTTTCAAAAGAAAAGTCTACTGTTCATGAAATAGCAATTACTTAAAATGAACAAAATATGAATCTGTTTAGCTGGTATCTGACCAATACTAAAGAAAGCCACCACACCTTCTTTGCCACCTATTAGATACCAAAAACCAGAAACCCAAATGTTTCTAAATCTTAAAAAAACCAAATGGAAGCAATCTGCCTCCCTGCTCCCCAAATTAAAAAAAAAAAAGAAAAAAAAAAAAGAAGTAAAGCAACAAATCCCACAAGCAGACAAAAAACCCCCCAGCACAGTTAATGTTCCATTTGCTGGAAAAATTCCCAGTATTTATCCATACTGGAGTAAATTCTTCTGATGTATTAAGTTCGGTGAATGAAAGCAAACAAATGCTCACAGGTCAGAAAGCGCAGTGATATACACATCACTGCCACACCTTTATCAGAAGGCCACTAACATCTTTTAAAACTTTTAAATAACTGAGCAGAGAAGTAAGAGTGTTGCGTGAGAAAGGTCTGTCAGGAGTTGCAGTCTCATATTAAACCCGTATCTCTCCAACCCATTTCTTGCATTTAAACAGTAGACCTACTTTTGTACATCCCTGCGCAACCCAAACATGTTATTTTTTCAATCTGATGATTAAAACTGAGCACAGTACAACAGTGACAACCGCCTGCTATTTTTGGATATTCTCTGAAATTTCCCTTATATGCCCATTTCTGAAAAACAAAGGTTCAGAGAGAGGAGTTTTAATTGATGGCCAGTCTCTCTCTGTAATCAGCACTGTGAAAAGCTTTTGTCTACCAAGATGGTTAGGCCCTCTGGATCCTAACCTAGTGATGGGTCTGATTACAGTACCTTGCTTTTCTTGGAAAACAGCTTGAAAACAGTAATTGCCCCTCTGTGTGCATTTACATACTAAGATATGAGGTAGCTCTTGGAAGGGAAATCAGAGTGCTGGAACTGCACCAGTGTCTGACAAAAGGGAAGCACGTGCCACTGGTTGTAGATAGCAAGAGCCACTACCCAGTTGTGTTGATGACAGTATTTTTTGTTGACTTGTATGCACTTTGAACCAAGACAAAGAACTGTATCATTTTCAAAAATAAGGCAAATACACTTAAACACATGCTTAAACTGTCTTTGGCACTCGCACCAATGCAAATAAGAGTCAAGAATTCTTCTGAAATAAAGCAAGAAAGAGAAAAGCTGCCTTAACCACAAATCCTATCTCTGCCCCACAAAGCAGAAGAAATAGAGCATGCAGTATTCCTTGCAATTCAACCATTTGAGCTGGGAGGGAGCAAGAGAGGTCATCTACATTTCAAATATCCCACACCAATTTAATTACTTAAACCAAAGAGGTTGTTGTTTTGGCTTTTGTGATTCTGTTGTTGTAGTGGTGGTTTTGTTTGGTTGTTTTTTTGTGGTTTTTGTTTGTTTGTTTGTTTTTAATTAAAAGGGCTTCAGGTTAACAACTCTTGCTTTTTACCACATAGGATGGCAGACACTCTACAGAAATAAAGTTAATAAGCAGACACTGTATTGGAATCGACTTCAGTTTCCAGACTAATTGCCAATTCTCAAGAACATCTCAAGGTAAGAAAAACAAGGAGAAAACAGCATGGCTTGTACTGAGGTGTTTCCAAAGATCTGGGCTGACAAATTTTAGACATCCTAAACACTATCTTAACTTGTTCCTTTGCTAGCAGCCAAGAAACCCAAGAGCACTGTGACTGTGAAAAATGCATAGAAAATAGCCAAAGAGATGTTAACTTGGATGGCATAAAGCTCCCTGCAAGGCACTTCTAATCATTAATCTTATTTAAATATATATGACTAGTCCTCCTAGTCCCTCTCTCTTGCATTTGGACAGACTTTATGCAACACAATTTTTGCTCCTTAGCTAGTATTTCCTAGTATGTCCTTACTTTCAAAGGTATGTAATTGCTCTGAAAAGAATTTGGATTGTGAGAATCGAGCTGCATTTTAAATGTTGATTACTGGACAGATTTTATTGAGACCAGGCTACAAATGTGTGCTAAGGGCAAAAAAAAAAACCCCATAAGGGTGTTCTTACACAACTCTGTCTATAATTACAAGAGGAGTACAAAGGGATTTGAAGATTTTGATTACCTAAAGACAGCAAAATTGAAAGGAGAAATATCCTCCTATCATGGATAAAAGTCCAAAAATTGTGTTATCAAGACAATTCAGTAGGTCCTCTGTTCTTTTTGGTATTGGGATATTAATAAAAACAGCAAAATTAGTCTCAAGACTCATCCATCATGGAAGATACTGCTTGTTAGTTTTCTTATGAATCGCTGCCTGCCTTTAATTTGTGTCTTAAGCTCTAACTTGGCTAGATATGTGACTAGATAACACTCTTTTCTTTCCCTCTTATTGTTCTGTCTGACAGTTTCTAAAACCTCTCAGCCTCAGTGTAAGAGCTGTATATAACAAGGAATTGAAGAAACTTTCTGTGAGGAGAGTTTATTCATTGTCTATAATACCCCATCATTTCAGGATCATTTAATACAGATCAAAAGGAGAATGCCAAACTATACAAATCCTCAGCACAATGCAGGTCAGCTTCTGTGTTCCAAATTTTAAATTATATTCCTGTCCTCTCTTCTTCCAGTTTTTCTTTCCAGTCTTTTCAATGAAGGGAATGGCTAATTTAAACTTATGGAAATCTCTCTTGCTTTCTCTAGGCAGATTGTCTATGACAGGCAGATTATATAACATTCCCAATATCTGCTGGTGCCTGAGAGAGGCAGGAGCTTGACACTGCTGAAAACTGGGTATCTCCCCACACTGCCACACCAGGTCTGCATCCTGCTTGCATATTTATAGGATACCAGAAAAAGTAAGGCAGAATGAAGGAAATATTTGTTGTTATCCATACATATGCCATGTTAACTACAGGCAGAAAATATACACACAAAAGAGATGCTTTTGGGAACTTATTGGAGCAAAGTTCCTGGCCATACCTCCACAGCTTCATGTCAGAGTAGCAATGTTGTAAAGAATGCCAAACTCAAAGGCACACTGCTATTAATTTAGTTATATCTTCTGTATTGAAGAGAATTTTGTGGCTCCAAGAATGAGAAAGGCTGCATAGGTTTGGCAAATGCCCAATCTTAATGCAGACAGTGAAAACAGGTTTCACAAACTCAAAATAAAATTAAATTGTTCAGTATTTTAACAACTATAAATATTGCAAAGCTAACAGCAATGAAAATACATAACAATAATAATTATAATAACTGCAGCAGCAGCAACAACCACCACTCAGCTTTACAATACTTTTCAAAGATCATCAAATTATCTAGGAGCAATGAACAGAAATAATTGACATGATGACATTTTGACAGACATAAGGGAAAGCTTGGGAAATTAAGGCACTGCCCAGTAGAGCAGTTCTGACTTCATCACTATCAAGTGTTCCACTGAATATGAACACATTTCCAAGTGAAATGCAGGCTATTTGCTGTATTTCCACAGAACTGAGGTCAATTCTTGAATAATAATAGGTCACACATCATATTCACACAGTTGCTGTATTTTCTATTTGTGGAGGATTTCAAATCTCAAGTGAAATTGCTGAACAAACATTCAGTACTTAGATCTGAGAGCACTTGATTATTTGCTAAGTTGGACACCAGTTTCATCTTCAAGGCCTGCTTTTTGATAAGCAAAGGTTGTGGGTTTAAAGACAGAGAACACCTAGAAACTGGGCTGTATATCCTTCTCCTTGTCTCTCTTTTCCACATGAAATATAAACAAGTACTCAGGGGAGTGTTCAGTTAGAAATCAGAAAATACAAGCTTACTGTACTGAAAATACTTCCATTACATGTGGCATGCTTCAAGCTTTGAACAGGTGACAAATATGACATCAAATAAATAACATATATCCAACTAACTGCAATTACTATGCAAGTAATAGAGCTTTGCAACACAAGATCTTGCATTGGTATACCCTAGATCTCTCCTCGTGGGATATTCCTTTGCTCTACATAGCAATAGTGATTCCTGAAGTGTCACTTCTAGCTCTTACAGACTGCTGTGATCCCTGGCAAAAGCAAGCTAGCACAACATAATGGGTACAAGCATTACAAAGGCACTATATAGTCAACTTCTTGTTCTAACAGGTTCTGTTCAGAACCCACTCCAGTAACTCTTCTGTGAGCACTGATCACAATCCCCTGGACAGCCTATATATTAAAGGGATAAATCACAGAACAACATAATGTTCATCTCCAGAAAGCAGGGGTCCCACTCTCATGTTTATTAATGCTGTAGGGTATGCCTAAAGCAAATTACACTGAACTGAAATCTATATGAAAATTCAGATCCCATGATCTTCCCTACATGACTGAGAACAGGATTTGGCCTCCTGCATCTTTTGTTGACAAAGGGCAATGGAACTGTCAGGCATATTCATAACACAAAATGCAAGCCACTGCTGCTTGTGCAAAGAGCTGGAATGGGTTTGCAGGAACTGAATGCAGCAAAAAAGCTGAGTGTCACATTGTGCTAAAACAGAAATGCAAGTGAGAAAACGAGCTGGGTGCACACACAGGGGCAGACTGGTCTAACAGACTACCCGGAAGATGCAAGGATGCAAGACATTTCCCTGCCTACTGCCCAGACAAAGCATAAGGCTCCAGAGCATCCAGCTGTGCTCTGACCTTCTCATCAGCTACCCAGGCTAACATGATTGCTGAGGGAACCTGACCTGACACTCACTGATACTCGTACTCAAGACAGTAAGTCTTTTTTATTAAAAATAAATATAAAATTTCCATAATGCACTACTCTAACACATAATCAGATCTCTAGGGATCTGGGAGCTTCTCCTATTCTGCTTTCCTTCATTCTACCCATACTCTATTTTAAACTACACTTGCTAGAAAGAAAAGGAAAAAAATATCAAGACATGCTTGTGCATTTTGATCAGCGACCTAAAAAAACCTTACAGCTTCAAAAAGCTGTGAGAAGATGCATCAGAAGCTAACTAAGGCCATAGGTGCACATTTTTAAATTTTTGCTTTAGCTCAATCAAGTCTTCCAAACATATTATTTTCACTAAATTTTGCCTGAATGGTAAGTTGGAAGCAGATCCACATGGAGACAACAAGACATGAAGATCCACAGTCCCCCATATTATGAAGTTTTCAGAGTATTTGGCTCTTTACTATACTGGGGTTTGTAGACAATGGTTATGTCTCTACCATAGCCAGTGCTGGGACTGGAAACTGTAGTGGACCTAAGCAAGTTTTAGTGCACAACAGAGCTCAGTCTAGGCTATTCCTGAAAGCCTCTTGTCTTCTCTGGTGGGTCTCACAATCTGAACAGGTCTAAATCCTGCCCCTGCTCCTGGGAGGCCAACTGGCTGGTTCAGAGCTAGGAAGGTTGATCTAGTTCACTGCAAGGCAGGTTATGTCTGCACTGAGCAGGCACAGAACAGCCCTATGAGCCCTATTGCCACACCTTATTCTACCACTCAGAAAGCTCTCCATGCACAGCAGTTTTAAACATGGATGAACATTAGTGACTGCCCTTTAACCCATTCTGTTAAAGATTTGTCAGACACTTCTGAAGGTATGAGGACAGTTGCAAGGAAAACTCTTCCTAACATTCTCCAGGTTTGGATTTGCTGTGAGAAGGCTGTATATATACACTAATCAGATGATAAGTTATGGAGATTAAACTAACCTTCAAGTTATCCTGTCCATACCTCTAAAGAGAAAGTTTTTCTCTGTTCTTTCTCAAGTGTTGTGTTCAGTTTAATTAAAAGATTTTTCAAAGCCTCAGAAGCTTTACGTCTTTACAGAAAAAACCCCAAAACTACCACACCACAGCTGATCTCTCTAGGTATTTTTCCTGATATTTACTAAAAAGTCTTTTATTCAGCCATATCCCTCTTTGCACACAGATATTACATAAGTATATCTCCCCAGTCCATGTGATGCCCAGTTACACTCTATCTCTTTCTTAATCTTCCTTCAAATTCATGCTTTAAAATCCCTAGCATCCACACAAAATATAAAGGTAAAGCAAATACATAAGCAATACCTGCTATATAGAAAGCAGCCTTTCTCTACTGACAAAAAGCATTAGAGCTGCTTTCCTTTTTGCAGAAACTCATTGTGCTTTTCCTTACTTATTGGAACGGCAATCCTGTGCCTGAATTGTACTACAAAAATTATTTTTTTAAGAGGCTTTGCTTTTCAAGCTCCAGATCATGTTCTAAAATACCAACAGATTACAGCACATTCAGACATTTAAGAGTTTTTCCCTATACATGCAAAAACTCATCCAATACCTTTCATTCTATATCTAATTAGCAGACATCCACACACGGCTTATGTAGACAATGCCCTGCTTTTACCACACATTGCAGCCTGCAGCTTTATAATCCACATCCAAAATGTTCACCAGGAAACTGTCTTGAGATCAAGGCACCAACAAAACATTCATCAAGTAAGAGATCAGCCACTTACACTGCCATGACAATCTGGTGTGACCTGGGCAAGCAGTCAGTGACATTTGGGCACTAAATGCTTCCTAGCTTCTGTGGCTCTTAGGCTTGATTTTGGCCTCTCTTCACCTCAGTTCTGCAAGATCTGGTCTCTCTCCATCTCAGTCTTGCAGGTTTTGGTCTATCTCAGTCCTGCAAGTGTGCAATCAATTAATACTTTTGGCATGCACTGAGAAAATAAGTGAATAAGCACTCAAGAGGCAATCTATGGCACACACATGTAAAGTGGCCATTTCCTAATTGGGTAAACAACTACTTAAAGGCAAACATCTACCTCTTCTCCACAATTTTTGAAGACATAGCTATGCATATACATCTGTGCTTTTTCTATACTAAAATTCCTTAAATATTTAGTTTCTTTACCTTGACTTTTACAAATAGAAGTTAGGCTAAAAAGGTAGCAATCGTCATCTGTTCTGCCTCCCTGTTTTAGCTACCATAGAAGCTTTTCCTTCCTTTGGAAATTCAGAAACTAAGCACTCTAGAATTACATGCTGCATCAAGTAAAAATAAAAATATCACAACAGAGGAAGTATGCAACACTTATTTCTTCATTTGAATGAATCACGTTGGAGATACACAGTGGAAATTATTTTGCAGCAGATTTAAAGCAAAAGCTGAGTTTTATGATTAAAATATATTATTACTAAGTAAAAGAAGACAGTTATTTAATACCTTCTTGATGTAAAATTCACAAACTACTGTTATATTTCCAGACATTGTATGTGGTCAATATTTCTATTCCCTTTAACTCCTTCCAACTCCTATCCATGTAATACAAATGAAATTCAAATTAGCAGCTTTCAATCAGATTTTTTTGAATGTGGCAGTCTAACACTAAAATTGGTAGCTGAATGCAGTCTAGTGGAACATAAAATACATTGTTTTTAATGGGTTCACTGGAAAAAACCTAAAACCACTGTGATCACTTCATTCAAATTATGATTAAGTAAGTAAAGATTTGGCTAGATTGTTACAATGGAAGTAGAGGAGAACAATCACAGATTTAGGTAAGACCATAGCATTAAGAAAAAACTTTGTGTTCAGTATGTTTTGCAAAAGACCATAACACATCTCTTCTGACAGTAGAGCATTTTCCTCTACTCTCAGCAAGCTCAGCCAAAATTTAGCTAATATTAAACATCAGGCAGTGTTATAGTTCCAGACATTTTAATTAATGACTTATTTGTTCCTAATAATTTGTCTGAGAGTGAACAGAGCTCATTTTTAAAGGAGCCAAGATTATCATGTGTGAGAAGAAATAGAATTCCTCATTCAAGAAGAAATAGTAGTAGGCCACCATAAATAATATGTGCACACTTACTGTAAATAATTTTGGTGACAGAAGGTACTGCCATGCCATCTGATTAACATTACCAACGGAGCACAGCCAATTTTGATATGTTTGTATGACAGATTGCTGTTATTAGTCAACATTAGGATGTTTGATGTAGTTGCATAGGGCTCTCAGCCCCCAAAATTCTTGTTTTGTATTCTCAGAAAAGCATCTCTGTAAAAAAATTAAATTGACATAAGAAATGGAGATAGAGATTTTATTCACTTGCATACTGTAAAGTTCAACTTCAAGTCACATCTTTTGTAACTCATCTTAAAAATCAAATTCTTGTGCTGTACTCTGAGTGCCTGCCAGGGTCTGCAATCAGGACTCAGCCAACACCTATGCTCTGCATGATGCAACATTGAACTGAGCCCTTCTCCTGCTGAGCTGGAATGACTAAGAGCAAGATCTCTTTCTGCTTCAGGAATAAATTCCATTTTCTCCAAGTTTCTTAGCTAACAAAGTAGAGTTTCTTTATGTAGAGATCATTGCAAGGAGGGCACAGTAATTCTGGTCCCATTCTGTTACTGGTCTTATGCCAACGCTGATGTAAGGAGCAGGTTCTAGTCTGGGAGACATGAGGCATCCATGTTCTTTGAAAGACCTGCTTACACTTGAGGGCCAAAGAGCTTTATTTCAAGGAATTCAGCTGCTTCTTTCTGAAGACATGGAAGATTAGAAACAGTGTATATAAATAAACAATTTGGTAATCAATAAGCATACAATAGCTACATGCACTGGAAGGCACTGCTGTGCAGACTTTTCTAGGGCTGGCAAAACAGGGGATATAACCAAGAAAGTCCAAAGGCAGTATGAGTTCTGAACACTACAGCTGGATTTGCTACCAAGTTTTGCATCATTCCACATTCATCTTCTACTTCTTTTTTCATATATCTCCCCTGCTTTGAATAAATAATGAATTATTGCCTCAGATAATTATTTTTATATATCACATTCTTCTCAATAGAAGTCCTGCAAGTGCTCCCAATCACTGTAGAGCCCATCTCTGAGAATGCTGATGTATTGTCTGCTTCTCTTACACAAACTCCTTCCCTTTAGAAGTCACAAACCTAATAACTATTTAATACTGAGCCTCCTATTGCCCTGGAAATCTCCAGTGACTAAGACAATTAAATTATCTGAGTAGATATTCCTGACACACCACCCAGCTTTAGATTTTTCCTCTTCTGTTCCAAATATTCAGTAACTTGATTCCCTTCATTTTAACTCAATAACCACTTTCCCAGGTTTCTAGCTCAGAAAAGGAAAAAAGACAGTGTAAACCACAAATGGTTAGGAAAGTAGCAACCTATTTAATTCTTCCTAATGAGGACCTTTCCCTATTCACTAGCAGTTCATTTCTGTTTCTCATAATTTAGTTTTGTTATAAATGGATAATGAGATGATTGGCTCTCGCAATTAAAAGATAACTATTGTGCGAATATTAAAAAAAAGCTTTATTGGTGTATAGTTATGTTATTGTAGTTTAGATGTCCTCTGTTCTCCCCATAGTTCCCTTTCCCCCCTGTATTGTTGCCATCAGACAGCTGGTGTTGCCTAGGACAGGTAGAGAAAAGGCTGCACACGCGTCCCTTACCTGGGGCAGTTGGGAATGGAAAAGCTTGGTGCTTAGGGGGTGTGGCATGGCAACACCTGAGCTCCAATCAAGTTACAAGCAAGCAGTCTGCACCGATAAATGGCAAAGAAGAGCTGACTGACAGACTTTGGGAGGGGCCAGGGCTGGCTGATGCAACCCCAGGGGTATAAAAGACTGAACATCATGTTGAAGATGAACTGGCCATGTGGTATCACATGGGCAGCTCCCAGTGCGGCAGCTTTTTCCTTATGTAGTCCTTGGTTGTATTTTTGTTAAGGCTTAATAAACCTCTTTAAATTTTCAAAGTGAGCAGTTGTTTTCACAGTTTCTCTGCCTAAACCTTTTGGTCATGGGCTGCTGCAGACAGTATCCAATGGCAGTACTTTAGTGCCCCAGCCATGCTGTGGAAAAGGCCAGCCCCTTTGTCAATAACTGTTATATATATCTGGTAGATTAATTCATGCTGTAAAGTTAGAAATAAGTATATATAAAATATTAGGAGACATCAAACCCTATGCTGGTGACTACTCCAGCCGGGAACTGCATTTTATTCACATTCTAACCAGTTCCCGGACAACACTAAAGATAACATCAAGCCAGTTACCTTATGAATAAGGCCTGCAGCCTTCCTGACTGAGGACAGAGTTATGCATATGGTAACCCCTTCCCGGACAGCCTGAATGAGACTGGCTCAGACCATCAGAAGGGGTTTTCCTGCGGCACCATGCATGAGAAGATATCATCTGGACCTTCCCGGAATGGAATGTCTTGAAGAAGCTCCTCGCAAGACCTGCACCTGGAAAGGATTAAGTCTACACACTCGAGAAATATACATCTTCTGCCTGGGTACTCAGACATTTGTCTGAGTTCGGACTTTGTCTGCTTCTAGACACGTATAGATCCAACTTTACATGTAAAGAGACACAAAGAAATATGTGGTCATCTCTGCCTTAGGCAAAATAAACTGTATATAAACTAGCTCCTGTGAGCACTTGGGGTGTACCTTCGGGGGAATGCTGTCACTCTGTCAGCAGGAACCTAAGGGCACCCAGCATCTGTGTCCAGGGCAGATGCTGTCTTGGCTGTGGTTGATTTTTGCTTTTATCAAAAATTCTATTTTTTTGTTAATTGACTTAATAAATCTTTGTCGATTTTTTATAAATTGGCTACGGATCTTAATAATTTATAACAATAACTGCGCTCCAAAGCATCCTTTCTTCCTACAATTTTTACACAAATATAACCTGAAAGTCAGAGTTGGCCTTACACAAAGGGCAAAAGAGCAAAATTTGATTCTCATTCAAAACAAACCAGGAGAAAAGAGGAAAGAAACTTTGTTACCAAGTAACAATTCCTTACCAAGGGTCCTCACAGAAAAATGCAACTGTCATCCTCCTTTAGATTTTCATGTCCCTGTACTGGAACAAAACACAAACTCAGCTAAAAGTTCCTTACACTGTCTTTGTAGCTGTGCTTTCAGTTGCTGATGCTTTATGAGCTTTAAAAAGAATAAAACCAATGCTGTGTTTTTTAATGCAAAATGAAACCTGGAATCTAATTTAAGATATTGACGTGTAATTATAATTATAATTAAAACATCATTGCAATGACATCCATTCTCTGCTCTAGCTTCCAGCTGAAAGCTGTCCTTCCAGACACCTTTCTGAATTTCCCATGTTGGTGCCTCTTGGCCCAACAAGCAACTGGGATAACCTGGTTTCCCAGGTTGCTCTGGCCCTGACAGCAGAAGAGTCACCCATCCTCACAACAAGCTCTGAAACAAGACCATGTTTTTTTAACACTTGGAAGATGCCCCAAACCTCTGGCTTGGCTTAAGAAGAGACACGTGGATGGAGTAGACTGAGCCAGATGCTGTTTAGTCCAGTACTGAGCCTGTACATGCCAGTGCGAGGAGGGGGGAAGGGAAGAGACATATAGACAGTTACACTCCACATGAGCCCTTAGGATGTCCTTTACTCAGTTAGTCCAGCGACTCTGAAAGAACATCAATGTGTGAATTGAATCTTAAGAAACACTCAATGAGGCAAACAAATGGTAACAATACAGGGAAGGCAGAGTGCCTGACCAGCCTTTGTAAACCTCTTCACAAACCGTCTTGTGCTCGAAGCCAGAGCCTTCACCTATATGAGTGAGGAAGAGGGGAGAGGCAGGGAATAAAACCTAAACAAACAGGGCTTACAGGTACTGTGACACCACAAATGATTACAAAAACATCAAATATTTGACTCCTAAAGTGCAGGATGCAGAGTGAAATCAATAAAGCAAAAGAGATGAGGGAAACAAAGTATTCAGAAACACATGGACATGGATCAGTGAGTTAATAAATTGGCCTTGGAATGTTGGGCAAAGGTTTTTTGCAAGGCATCTCTGATAAACCGAAATGCTAGTGAGAATCTGCACTATGCCATTTCCATTAACTGTGCCTAATCCCTAAACTAACACCATCCCTTCCTCTGTTACTGATTTTTCTTGAACCATCCTTCTTCTGTACAGAGATGCAAAATAGCACTGACAAGATTAAATCAAGCACCTACTTTTAAGTAAGCTATTAGTACCACTCAAGGGAGGCAGGGGGCAGGGAGCATAAACACTGCCTGATTGTAGTACAACAGTAGCTTTTCTTCTCAGTAGTTCACTTACAGAGATGGCTTTTCCGGATGAAAAATTAGACACAGCAGATTTTATTACTTTCCATAATACAGAGTGATAAAGATGACTATTGGAATAATTACATTATGCTATAATTTCATATAGCAACTAATTGTCAAGGGCATGGGAATGCTCTAGAAGTACTTTGAATTCTAAACATTCTGTGTATTTCTCAGGCAGCTTTTAAGGGTTTTTTCCTTTATTGATAATTCCAAGCCTACGAGTTATCAGCCCATGACAAGTGAAACCTAAGCAGACAAGCAGTGATCCCTCCATGACAGCTCAGTGTTCCAGAGACCTTTGTGTCATTCTCAGGGTAGGAAGCACCAGGGTCATGCTGCAGAGGCATTCAGGTCAATCAGGATAAAGACATCCCAGGGGAGACCTCATCAAGGTGGCCTCAGAGTTGGAAAGGAAGCCTGTGCTGGCAGCAGAAGATGAGTCAGGAGGAAAGACAAAACATTGCAGTGTCTTTGAGGGAATTTATCCAGGAGCACTGCAACCTGCAATTCAGCCAGAAACCAGATACATCAGACTGACTTGGTTCTGGAACCAGCATGGCAAGGAAACTTTATATTTGATTGGGTAGAAATAAAAAGAAACCAAAGGGAAAAAAAAAATCAGTATTTCTGTCATTGTCTTTCTTATCCTCCTGACCACTCTTTAAGCAAGTCCTGCCTTAATTAAAGAAAACTAATTCACTCTTTTTGCATTGTGTTTCTACAGTGGAGAAAAGTTAACATCAATTATAAATAGCATTAAATATCAGTCACAACTACAGGCTTGTAACCCACTCCATAACCACAAACTGGATGTTTGATGTGGAAGCTGCTTGATATAGAAGGACACAAGAGAGCAGATAAAAATCTGCATCTGTTTACACCAAAGATGCACCTCCACTTAATTTTGAGTACAGTCTGCTCTGGATACCTATCTAGAATAATCAGATTAACGTATCTGTGGACTGTCCTGTATGATGGATTGTCTGAATTTCTTACCTAACATTTGCATGAAATGTAGTGGCTGGTTTGTCTGGAGGTCAAACAGGAGATTTGATCTGAAATTTTGTTTGTACTTTTTGTAGTTCAAAGGCACAACTGTTAGAAGTTCCTCTGAAAAGAACACATTCACTGTAATAATTGCTCAGCGGATTGGTACATACAGCTAAGTGAAAAGCAAGCTTCAGCTCTGTAAATATGAAGATTCTTATTTTCCTTGAAAAATATAATGTTATATCTTGCAATGCGCATATCAGCAGCAGTTTGGAAAATGCAGAACCAATTATTAAAAAGAAAAAATAGTGTAAAATTTAAAAATTTCAGTTTATTGAATATATAGAAAACAATGCCTAAGATCTCAATCTATGAATCAGATATATGTTTATGTAAAAAATTAGGACATATTTCTTTTCCCCTATTATGTTTAGTTTTTGCTGTATTCCTTAAAAATCACCAAGAGAATCATAATATGGTTTGGGTTGGAAAGGACCTTAGTGACCATCAAGTGCCAACCCCTCTGCCACAGGCAGGGACACCTTCCATTACAGCAGATTGCTCATATGCTCATCTAACCTGACCTTTAACACCTTCAGGGATGGCACATCCACAGCTTCTTTGGACAAACTATCCCAGTGCTTCACCACCTTCACAGAAAATAATTTCTTCCCAATATCTAATCTAAACCTGCCCTCTTTAAAGCCATTTCTCTTGTCCTGTCAATACATGCCCTTGTGAAACTCTTCCTTTGGAGAGGAACTCTTCATTTGGAACTCTCAAGAGGCCTTGATTTGGGGGAAAAAACAGTATTAGTGGCAACAATCAACTCAATATGCCAGTACTGAAGAAGGAACATTGGTAGCAAGATTTGATTTAGGCCGATTCTTATACCATATTTTTAAACAAGATTTAGTCTATCAATTGTCAAATTTACCAATGAAGTCATTAATATGAAATACAAGCTCTTTCTACAACAGATGCAAATCACATCAGGTCACATTAAACTGGCTATTAAAAACAATCATAACCCAATGATTGTAAAATCCAGTCTTGCTTCTAGACTATCTATTATTGCAGATTAAACAGATTTAAAAAGGAAACAAACAAAACAATCACCTGTGCTCTTTATGTCTAATGATTAGAGTTACAACTTGAGAACCATATGCCTGGGTTCTTTGTTCAGAGTCGAGCTGGCTTCATCAAGTTTACAGCAGTATCTAAACTGATCATCCAAAAAGGAAAACAAAAAAGTATCTTCTAAAAGAAAAGCTTTTTCTCAGTAGGTACTCAGCATGAGCTCAACCCCAAAAAACCAATTTTGTTATTATTCTTAAATGACACATTTACCTTCCCAGAAAACTTTGTCTAAATACGCTTTAGTCAGTTTATTAATTTTATGCATATTTTTATTCTTTTAGAAAACGATGAATAATGCTTCTCAGTTTTTGGAGTGCGTTTTGTTTTTGTTTTGGTTTTTTGTTTGTTTGTTTTTTTTAAATCAAGCTGCTTTCAGATGGAAATTGAAATCAAAATAAAATGCCACAATCACTATTTCCTATTTTTAAAAGCAGTTAAAGATTTTGGTTAGTTAGATTTTAGTTTTCCCTGACTTCCCCTCTTGTCCTCTTTCCCAAAGCTTTAGATAGGTTTTGTTTTGCCATGGAGTTATCTTCAATAACCATGCTGTCCTCGTGAGTCAGTTTGACTTCATCTTTCTGCATCTTCTAGGTAACTGGAGTACCCATTGCTACACGTGAAGCTGACAGAAAAGAGCTCTAATTCACCTGTATTTTTCCTCATCATCCCTCCTCCTCTTCCATGCTTCACACTTACTTTCCTTTCAGAGTTCACATGGTTATATTGGAAGTCTTCCTTGTCTTTTACCTTTTCCTTACAAACTAGTTCCAAGTAGAAGTTGTTAAGACAAAAGGAATGAAAATTTGCCTTCTTTCTGTTTAGTGCTAAAGCTCCTCTACAGATGGCCTTCTGTTTTCAACTCCTCAAGGCATTTTCCTTTTGAAATACACTTACATAAGATTTATAAATAAACCCCCAAAACTGAAGTACAGCACAGACCTCACAGACTTACTGTTCATCTCCACAGTTCACAAACCAACTTCTTATCATTCTGTCCAGAAATTACTTTGGTCCCCAAATGTAACAGAAATGTTTTACGGTTTACCAGAACAATACTGAAAATACTACATAATCTCATTTCTTCAGAGACTGCATGCTGAAATATTACCTGCCATCCACCAATCAGGTATACCTGGGTTTTACAATTTAAATTGCATTTTTTCCCCTCATGCCCATAAACATGAGTTCAAACCAGCTGACCTGATTTTTAGTCCATCATAAACATGCAAAGTAATTTCCCATTAACCTTCTTTTCTTTTTAATAACGTAATATCTCTATTTAATCCTTGCCTGCCACTTCACCGTATTTCCAGTAAAGATGTAAAAATCTATCTGCATAGCATAATAATTGGCTTAGTACTTCTACTTTGCTGCCAAGTTTCTTGTACAATAGTCAACAAAGCATTGCAGTTAATCCTTGCTGACTTCATGCAATTTTCTAGCTGGGTTACATATATTGACCAACTACCACTCCAATCCACATATTATTGTCTTCCCTCTGTTCCATGCTCTGGCCCCCAGTTTGGGTCTTTACCCTTTACTAAATAAAGCAATTTTATATCCTACAGAGACATAAATACACTACAGAGACACAAATATGCTTATCTAACCACATTTTGCATTAAAAAAAATAACTGATTTACTGGTTGAACTCTGGAGATAGAGATAATGTTGATCACTTCTCATCACCAAGTACTTTATCATCATCTCATAACTCATTTTTATTGATACACTGAAAGAGAAAATAAACAATTTTACTTTTTTCAAATCTAAGCATGGAACTGAAGTTAAATGGCTACAATAAAATAATAATAATAATAATAAAAAATTGACTCTACAGTAATCCCTCAACAAAAGTTTCTTTAGCTTACTCTATATTCAAATGCTGAGCAAGGAGGCCAGTTTTGTCTGTTCCCCTTAACTTTCAGCAGTTCATATTTTAAAAAGCTTTTTTATTTACTTTGATTTTATTTACTATGATTTTAAACCAAACTGACAAATTTATCAAGAAAGTGGCACATTATTAATTTCAATTAAGTCTGCTTTTCAAGAGAAATGTATGAATTTAGTGAAATATAAAACCTGTGGTTTTATCTTTCAAATCAGGCTTGTTGTTTTAAATTTGTGATAGTAATACAAGAGGTAGTTGCTACATATTTATTAACTGCTGAAAAGTAGGTAGATGGCACTGTATGTTCCTAAATCAGATACTCACACAAGTGTCTGACAAGCAGACTTCAACAACTGTCTTATCTGCCAACACAGCAACTGGAAGAGACCTTCTGTCTCATCACACTTGCTGCCAGCAGTCCTGCTTAACTGCATCCTAAACACCCTTCCACTGAATCATCAAAGAGCAAAGTTGGGCTCCCTATTCTCAGGCACACAATTTGGGCTTGAAATGTCTGGGATTTCATGGCCTTGTCAATACAATTTTCAAGGATGCAGTGAACTAGGACTTTAGAAAGCATGTTTGTGTACTGCTCCACTCATTATTACACAAATACATTTTTGAGGGTGCAATTTCAAAGTCTGGCTCTCCTGTCATGTTTTAATTCAGATTTTTTTGTCCAGCTCTAATGCTTTTACTCTATTCATACCTCAGACTAAACTCTCAGCAAGAGGTTTCAAGATCCATTATTTTAAACTAGTGAATCACTAGAAATAGTGAGAAAATAAAAGACAGGAGAGTGGGATGGCCTGTAGTGAAAAGAAATAGTCAATCTATGAACAGATAACAGGATTGGAAGGCATTGGACCTTACAGTACCTTTTGTGCAACTTCTTTAAAAGTGAATTTAACTAAAAGACAGGCAGTGTAAACACCAGTTATATGATATGAGGACAACTAATCTTTATAAATTTTACCAGAATTTATCAAACCATATCATATATATCCTAACCCTTCAAAACATCTTCAGTTTGCCACTAAAAGTACATAAAAAGTGATAAATAGTGCTCCCTAAGGGACCTTAAACTTTTCATACTATTTCATTCCCAAATCCAACCATCCACCACACTTTCCTCCTGCCACAGGGAGTTCTTTGTTATCCCAAAGCATCTATAGCTGTCAACCCACACTTACATTTTTCACACTATATAGAACCATGTTTAAGAAGAACTTGTCAAAAAATGTCAAATGCAATTATTCTCTTTCATGTCACTTTCATTCTCACCCTATGAATCTGCTCAAAGTGCACATCTGCAAAGGCATTCAGACACGGCACTGGCACATCAAAACATTACACAGGGCTGTCCTGTATTCTGTCCAGGAGGACACAACCACTGGAGAATCACTGACTTTCACTCTTAAAGCTGTGTAACCTATTTCCCTGTACAAAATCCTGAAAGCCTCACCATTTGTCATAAATCTGTCTTAAATAATTTCTCCTAAATCAGTTGAAATTTTGTCAATTACCTCCTTTTATTAACTCTAAGAGATGATCTGAGATCTCACTATGGCTTTTGGCCTTCTCTCTGCATATGGCTGGCTTGGGGAGGATCCATCCTGAAAATCCTGCCACAGTCAGAGAACTGGCATGACTTGGATGGGAACAGCACTTCACACCAGGACACTGCTGCATGGCATTGCACTTTATCTGGAAGCCTGATGCTAAGGACCACAATCAACACTTCATCACAAACTGCAGTCAATTGGAAGAAAACAACTATTTTTGATGAAAAAGGGTTTGGAAAGACTGTCCAGTGAAGCAAGAAGGTTGTTTTGCATTTAAGGCACTGAAACTCTGATGGTTCACAGCTAGAAGGGTGCTCTTCTACAGAAGGGGAGCAAAGCGGAAAGAAGCTGAGTCTGGCCACAGTGAGCTATTTGCATTTCAGGATATATGAAAATTCACAGAAATTGTAAAATTAGAGGGGAAGGCTGTCTCTTTCGGCTGGACTGTTTCTAACTGTTCCTGGATTGTGGGTCTTTGGCAGTCACTGTGCACAGCCCAGGGCTGTAAACCACAGCCAGGGCAGTTCAATGAGGGTGGCACAAGGACTGATGCATAAAGAAACTCAGTAAGTAAAGGAAAAGCCTGTGCTTGAATCTGTACCTGCCTGGAGAGAGGAGGAGTTGGCTTGTCCAAACACAACAAATTACAAAAAGTATTTGAAAACTTCTCCCCACCCCTGTCCAAGATCAGGCCAAACATATTTTTAAGCTGGAATATGTGTGAATTGATGACAGGGAAAACAGCAAGGGGCCAAAAAAGTATATTACAGTCAGAAAAATATAAGGAGAAAGTACCACAAAAGGTAAGTATGAGAAATACTCCAATTTGTAGAAATTTCCCTGCCCAGCTGTAATTAAAGCTGCCAGAACTGAAGTTCTTTCCTTCCCCTCCACCCCCTGTAATGGCATTTCTCTGCCACTAATATCTTCTTTTAAAAATTACATCTTAATTAAATTCCTTCCTGGTATATCTGAATGTAACTTTTACCATCTTGCACTGAATGCAGCTATAAAACAGACCTTGTATTTTGAATGTTTTTGACCAACCCAAAATTCAATTAGTAAAAATAACTATCTGTGCTCCATTAAGCCACACTTGAATTTTCCTGTTGGACTCTACCTCTGTCTTGGTTTATAACTAACCTTAAACTTCCATGGCTTGGTGAACTAACACCAAGTGCAAGTGCAAATTTGGCAGTTTTAGCTTATTCTTTGTCTCACTGGAAAGCTACAAAGCACTTCTCTACTTTGACAATACACATAATTTTCTTTCTTTTGCATTTGGTGGCTGGTAGAGCACTCGTCTTCGGAGTGAACACAAACAGAACAAATCCAACCTTATTCCAGCTGGACTGTCATCCTTGAGGTTTTGTAACTGTATTTCTGTATGTGAAGTACAAGCACCACTTGGGCAACCTCATGGAAAGTTAAGACATGCCATCCCTGGCTCATGTGTCCCAATTTATTGAGCCTTTTAAAGTTCATAATTGTATCAAAGATGAAGAAGCAAAGGCTATGGTGGCCTTGGTGAATCTGCCTCTGGAGTCTGGATGTGAGGGAGAATGATCCTGAGTAGCCCACACACTCCTTTTAAAGCAAGGGAACTCACTCTCCACCATGTTTACTACAGGTCCCTCAAAGCATGTCAGAAGCATTCCTCCTCCTCTTCCTCCTCCTTGTCCTCCAGCCCACTCACAAACCTTCCTATTTCAAAATGAGCAACAGATTGCATCGTTTCACTCTGCTTCTGAAATGAGAGCTGACTGCTCTTTGACAAGATGCACAATGGAATCATTTGCACAGGCTGACAAGCTGCTTCTAAAAATACTTAAAAATGGTAACATCAGGATTTTAGGCATCACTTTTCTGGGTTAATGATCATGTTTGAGTACCTGTTTCTGGCCAGACTTGTGCTTTGGCTGGCTCATGAACTGCCACACAACAGAATCAAGCTCATAAATCCCACAGGAGATTTGGGCTGAACTTGAGCTTGCAGCAATATTTGATGAGCTATGAGGTTGTGGGTTCTGCAGCTTGGCTGGAGTCTGTTCTAATTAGGAGTCCATAGGCAAGGGCACTGAGCCCTGTGTTCTGGGAACAATTTTCTCTTAAATTCTCTAAAAAAAAAAAAGTATGTATAAATCCCATTTACATCTAAAATGACCTGTAATCTGAGTCTTGAGCCTCTAGTACCATATCAAAGTTGTCTTTTTTGTGTGAAGAGGCTTAATCACAAAATAACTGCTCAATTTTCTTTTCCAGATTAAGCTGTCATTGTTTTAAATACCTTTTTTATTCCTTGCACTGGAAATGAAGTTTATTCAATGCATTTCAATTTTTTAAGCTTTTCTGGTATTTTCTCCATCACAGGGTGACAGATCAGAATAATGACTTCTTTCAAAGATTAACACCAGATTAAATTTTTTAAAACTCTTGAAAGTAACTCAAATGTCTAATGCAATATAGATTCTACCCTTTCCCTTCCTCGGGCCATAACCAATGGAAGGGAGAAATAAATCTGATACTGCAACATAATATTAAACTGAAATTGGATGCAAGACTAAAATACCACCACCATCATTTTTGTTATATGGTGCACAGTTTTCTTCCATATTCTACTGTGAAGCCGTTGAGCTCCAGCTAAAGCACTTGCAAGAAGAAAGCAAGCAACTTCTAATGAGGAAATAATTGTCATTTCAAACCTAAGCAAAAGAAAGACAAACCATCTCAAATAAAAGTTTGATCTCTTAATTTCTATATACTGTATCCAAAAGCTAAATTACAAGCTGCAAAATACTGCAAAGGAAAATAGAGTGATACTTTTTTTAAGGAGTGAGAACTTAGCCAAATTAAATTCTCAAATCTCCTGTGTAAATTAGGGACTGACTCAGGCTCTAATAAACATATATAGTAGCTGTCAATGACCTCAAAACCATGAGAATCTCGCTGATATTACATCTTACAACAGAAGCAGGACTCAGCTGTTTCTTCAGGTTCAAAAGAAGTGATGTGGAGCTCAGATAGAAAGAACACACATTACTTAGAAAGATACAGGCCTGCATAATTAAATTTATTTTGACTTCCCCACCCCCTCCTCCCAAATCTCATCTGCATTTAAACAGATACTGCTGTCTGTAAGCTGCTACTTTAGTGAAAGCATAAAGACTGATCTAGAACTGGACAGACATTTTTTGGAGATTGTTTTTAAAGACACATAAAGAACAGCTCAGTGCAAGCTCAGAGTTCTGAAATCCTTTGCTTTAAGAAAAATTCTTTTCAACAGGACTTTGTAGACATTTTACATATATTAACTCAGCAGGACATAAAACATCTGTACAGTCTGTACTTAATTTTAGGCTGTAAATTTGATGGCATATGCCGTATTTCACTGGCTTAGTTGTGCACACACCCCTACATACCGATGGGAATGCTAGTCACTAGGGACAATGATTCCAATACAAGCAGAACTGCACTGAAAAGGTGGCTGACGTATATCCATCCACTCTTTATCACAATACAAGAATTCAGGACACTCAAATATAACTATCAAAAAGTAAAGCTCCAAGCCAAAAAAACATCCAAAAGACAGATTTTTCTTGACTGCAAACAAAATGGGGAACACATTGCCAAGGGTTTTTTTGTTTGGTTGGTTTTTTTTTTTGTTTTGATTTGGTTTTTGGGTTTTTTTTTTTTGGTGGATACTTGCATTCTCATCAATGTAATGTGAAGAAAAGGGAGTAGACTAATTTTGGGGAAAATTAAATCAATCTATGACGCTATTAAACACAAAGATGTAGGAAATCTTTAAGCAATACATTAGAGCATGATGAAAAACTGTATCAAAGAAGCCCCACTGTGCATATTTTTGCTTTCAACATTATTCTGTTCTGGCCCAGTTGAATGAACCTTTGATCTGACCTAGTGTGACTGTCTGTCATGTTCACCTTTACAAAAGCGGCACCAAGCACAGAATCTCGTACAAATTTATGACATATCTGGAACACTGAGATATGGTTACTTTCATTTAGCATGAATAAGAAATCTGCATAACCAGACTCACCTAGACAAGTCACTTGAAAACAATCTTGACAAGACCTCTGACATACTATTCAAGAATGGAACCATTTGTGAAAGCTCCTGTTGAATAATTACATGACTAAGGCATCCAGAAAGCTTCCAGTCTGAAATCTTAAATTGCATATCCATTAATGTACAGTTTGAACTATTAATAGCAGGACCATACCAGATTTATAAATAATTTTGATTTGATGAACCTCTATCTATATTAAGACACTAAGACTCTTTCAATAAATGTACATCAGAGAAAAAACCTACAACTTGGATCTAAGTCCAGGTGGCACTAGGCACCCTCAACACATCAGAAGCAGATGATGCTTTTTATACTTGTCAAAAGTGTATATATATACATATATATAAAAGTATATATATAAAATATATATACATATAATATATATGTATATAATATATACATACACATAAAATACATATAAATATATGTATATATAATACATATATATGTATAATATATACTTAATATATATTTATAAACACTTTATATATATATATAAAAGCATATATACTATATACACAGCACTTTTTATACTTGTCAAAAATGTTGTCAGCAGAACATATTAACCAAGGGATTGCTTGGAAGCTTAAGTAGTGAATGTCAAGCAGAAGTAGCCAATACAACAGTAAGACTGAATTGTTTCAGATCCACTTGCACAAATTTTAGAATTCCTTCTGAAACCTTAAAACATTTCACAAAGGAACCAGGCCTTAAAAAACCCCATGTTTTTCTTAGATAACTGTTCAGTCTAACAAGAATGCTGTAAATGAGTCAAGCATTTTAATATTGAAAGTCTCATCTTGTATTAAAAATTAGCACTAGAAAAAAATGTAACATTCAAGGATAAATGATAAATTAAAATAATAGGCATATAAAAACTTAATGGTTTTCTTTGTTTTAAACTATATTGATATAACTCAGGCAAATCAATTAACACTGTGATTTCATAAAATTATTAAAATGTTTGGCCTTGGAAAGCAAGCAGGAAACATGGCCTAAAACGTGCAGTTCATCCAGAAAGTGTAGAAGTTAGAGAGACATAAAAGCACTACATCAGTGTTACCAATACATTTTGTAAATCTAATTATAGGTGCATCATCGAAGAACAAAAATACAATACCCACACCCTATCTATTAAACCTTTTTACAGCCCTGATAACCATTAGCCCTGGAAATGAAAATTGGAAAGAGAAAGTGCTACAGCTGCAGTACTGCCTGCAAAAATAAGCAGCTCTACGGGACTTAAAAAGAAAAAAAGAATAGGAAAATAAGTGGATTTGTAAATAAACTCACAGCATTTAATTACAGATCTGAAGTAGAGCCTGCTAAGTCTGCAGCAGCCTTTCAAGGCACATGAAGTTTGCTTGGTGGGAAAGCCAAACTGGATTTTTAATAAATAGCATAGCCTGGATTTCAAAGAACATTGGATTCAACCTGCTGCTTCTCGGTGTAAGTACAGATTTGGTGTAATTTTAGATAATGTCTCTGGACTTAAGACTTCAGAAACAGAACCTTGTTTGAGGCATAACAATACAAATGGCTGCTTTAACTTCAAAGCAATGTTCAGCTAAAGCAAGAAAATGATGAAACTCCAATGACAGAAATATCACCACAAATCCCCCCTGCTTTGTGCATTGTCATTTCCAATGCACTTCAGACTGTACAGAGAAAGAATGCCAGTGTATCTATTATGGGATCACATGAACATGCATATTTATCATGAGAGTTCAAAACCTCTTCTCAATTTCTATTTTAACAATGACAGAAAATACACAGAATAAAGAACACTAAATTGCTATTCTTGAGCTTTCATTTATAGTGCAATATGATTTTAAAAAGAAATTTTAAATATGACATTTCATTTTCAGATGTGGTGCAGTTTTATCCAGTTTTAGCATTATTTAACTTTAAGAAAAGGGGGAAATAATCTCTAATATTTTAATAAATTTTAATAAAAGACTACAAGTACATTCTTGACAAGCCAATGAGGCAAAACCAAGACCGCAGAAAATGTAATGCTGAATAACCTCTGACACACGCTTACTTATTCTCTCCCAAAAGGAATGCCTAACTCCTCACTTACACATCCCACTCAGAAGTCTGTTACACAGTTACTTTCCAAAACAGAACTTTTGCCTTTAGGCCTCTTCACTATGGTATACTACACCTCACAGAGATAAAATGGATTTATTTGCTTCATGCTTATGAACTTTGTTTAAGTAAGATTCCCCAATACAATAGTGATTGTCCTCCTAAAGGGAATATGGAAACACTTGTCTTGTAATCCCTACTCAAATAAAAACACCAGAACAGCTGGCTTAAATATAGCCCATTCAGTAAAACCCCTTAGCTTTGGGAATCTGTATGTCATGTCTTCCTGTAGTGACAAAAATCTCCTTGCTTTCATCATCTAAATGAGGTAGAAAAACTTCCAAGTCCAGAAGCAACATCCTGGCATGAAGCTGGTGTGATGAGGAGTCAGGCTGTTGCTGTGTCGTGATGATGACATAACTGCTATAGACAATTCTTCCCACAGCCATTTGTTTGGTGCACTGAGTTTAATACACCCCACTACTTACCCAGCACTACACTGGGCTGTCTTTGACACAAACCCTTGCACATGATTATGTTTTATAGCTCAGCAATTAACATCCATAAGCCTTACTACGAAAAAGTAACTCTTAAGCAGTGGCAGGATATCTTCAGATAGGTGGAAAATATCACAATGTATTAATTTCTGCCAATATAGGTAGCCTTTATAAAATTATAAAAGAGAATACTTGAAACAATACAGTAATATTATCTAATGATAGCGGCCTCTAGGTCTGTGGGTGTAATCTGCACATGGCTAAGGAAGGATGGTATGGGAAGCAACACTAATTGACAACATGATGCTTCCCTAAAGTCAATGGTGCTACACTGATCTATTCAGCTGAAGGTCTCTCATAGCCTGTTTTAAGCAGTGCTAATATATTTTGGGTCACATATATTATGTACACATACAGCATTTCCAAAAGACAGGGACTTTGGAAATTGTCTGGACTACAGAGGATGCTTTAATGAACAAGATGCTTTACAAGAAAAGAAATATATACCTCTCTCCAGTTTCTGTGTTCTATTACATTTTTGTTAAAGATCTCCTTAGACATTCATCCATATTTACCATTCTAATTTTCTGACTATGGGAAGTTAATTTAAAAATGCAAAAAATTATTTTTTCCTACCATGTACACCCAAACTTAAAATTCTAAAATCTATCTGCGTTCTCCTAAGTCTTGTATGAAGACCCCAGGCAAGGATTCCTAGGTTAGATGATGCTGTTAGTTACACCTTTACAATCCTCATTAATTACTTCTTTCTTTACAACCTATCAGCTCAGTCCTTGCTCAGATGTATTAACTCTGTATGAAGCAGAAAGATCCACTATGTGTTCACAGAGAAGATATAAACTGTGCATCACCAGTAAGATGCAACTAAGCTGACAAAAAGGATGCTATGGCCAGAAAAGTAATCCCTCTGGAAAAGGGTAATACCTACTGTATTCTTCCACCTCCTACCTCTTCCATCTCCCCTCTCCCTGTTGAATGATCCTTAATTTGCATTCTTTGGTAGGAATTACCTACCTACCAGCATGCTGTTCCATATAAGCATTAATTGCAGAATCATAGAATGGTTCAGATTGGAAGAAACCCTAAAGAACATCAAGTTCCATGGGCAGGGACACCTTCCATTAGACCAGGTTGCTCAGAGTCCCATCCAAGCTGGCCTTGAACACTGGCAAGGGTGGGGCAACCACAGCTTCCCTGGGCAACCTCTTCCAGTGTCTTACCACCCTCACAATAAAGAAACTCTTCCTAATATCTAATCTAAACCTATTATCAATTTGAAGCCATTCCCACTACTCCTGTCACTATATACTCTTGTAAAAAGTCTCCATCTTTCTTTTATGCTCCCTTCAGATACTAAAAGTTTGCAATTAGGTCTATCTGAAGCCTTCTATTTTCCAGGCTTAACCATCCCAATTCTCTCAGCCCTTCCTCATCTCCTGTTCCCTTCACCCCACTAATCATCTTGGTGTCCTCCTCTGGACTTACTCCAGCAGGTCCATGTTGTGGACCCCAGAGCTGGATGCAGCCCTGCAGGTGGGGTCTCACCAGAGAGGAGCAGAGGGGCAGAATCCCCTCCCTCACCCTTCTGGCCACGCTGCTTTGGAGGCAGCCCAGGACACGTTTGTGTCTCTGGGCTGGGAGTGCCCATGGCTGGGTCATGTCCTGCCTCTCATCCAGCAGCACCCCCAGGTCCTTCTCCCCAGGGCTGCTCTCCATCTGTCCATCTCCCAGCATGTGCTGGTACTGGGGCTGGCCAATGTCCATGCCAAACAGAGTAGAGCATTTTGCAGTTTCCCCTTTTGCAGACTCACAGAATCACAGAAGAAGCTGAGTTGGAAGGGACCCACAAGGATCAGTGAGTCCAACTCCGAGCCCTGCACAGCATCATCCCTAAGAGTCACACCATGTGCCCAAGACTGTTGTCCAAATACTTCTTGAATTCATTTATTCACAGATCATGAATTTTCAGTCTGTAGTGAATACTATTAACTCAAAGCTTTTTATCTTATTTTCACTTCCCAAGCTGTAATTTAGATTCCTGAGCATTTGTCTTGAGTGGTTCTCCTAAAGGTGAACAGCCATCACTCATTTCTCCATCCTAAAAAATGGGGTAGAATATGGAAATAAAACCCCACAGTGCCCAGAGAGAGAATATATAACCCTGCTCTACACACTACTCCAGCCCTCCCCTCACAGTTTGAAACCTTTTGTTCTAACCATTTGATCCCAAGTCCACCAGGGAAGATTTTAGGGAAATTTCATTCTTATATATGAATTAGCAGCAGATTAAGTCAACTACTTCAGAAGCATCAAACATTGCTCTTGCAACTGCAGCCTGCTGAAAAGGTAAGCTGCAGTCAAGGTAATCTCTGAATTTGCAGAAGCCTGCTGTCCAAGATGCTAGGGTGAAGAACTGTGCTCATCACAAAAGCCTAAACAAGCAGGCAGGTGAAGTGTTAAGTATCAAAGAGTCAGGTAAAGGCAGAACTTTGAGCCCTAAGACCTGAGAAAAGTGAGTTTACATTTATGCTGCTCACTGGAAATAAATTAACACAAGCAGGAATTAATCCAATAACTCATTAAGGGGTGCACTCCACCAGTGTAGCAGTAGTTGACTGTAATTCAGTGCTTCAGTGGGTGAGGAAAGAGACAGATTTCTCCATCTGCAGCTTTCCTCTAAAAAGGTAAAGTCATATCCTACAAATAGCACACCGAGAAACTCTCTCTAGAAAGTATGTGGATATCCACCAGGTAGGAATGATGGTAAGTTAATCTTTATTTCTCTGTATCTCACCATGCAGAAGAAGTCACAGATTTTTCAGGAAGTTTTATCCTAGTTTCTAAATGCTGTAATCTCTACCACAATATGGTCTATTTCATCACCTGATACTATGAAAACTCACCCAGGATTCTGGCAGTACTGCACCGCCTGTGTTTATTTTAGTACAGTACCACAAAGCACAACTTCTGAGCTTCTCAGGTGTTTACAACTGAAGCTTCAAAGGAAGCAGTAAAGCCAGAATCACTTCATGACCAACTGGAGCACTAATGGCTTGGATCTTAAAATGCTCTATCACAGCAAAACTCAAAGGGATTTAATTTACCTTGACCTTGTAGTACTCCTTGACTTCAGGCTGAATGGAATCAAAATCACCACTGATGTAATCAGGCAAGAAGCTGAAAGGAAAGCAATGAGCAGTGAAATGAAAAATTAATCCATCTTACTATATTTAATACTTATTTTCTCAAGAGTACTATGGGCTACAAGCATTAATCTTCGTAAAGGAATATGAGTTCCTTAAAGGCGTGTTCAAACAAGGTGACGTGAGGTGATACAAAAAAAGGTAACAAAACAAAATGTAAAACTGGTAAATCTATTGTCCCTTTGCTGAGGGAGCTGCACATTACTTAGATGCTTATATATCTCTCTTAGATGCTTATATATCTCTCTGGGTCAGTAAGACTTGTATTTGCCTGGTCCTAGAAAGACAACTTTCAAATATCTTTCAAATGTATCATTCAGTCAGCAAAGTGTTTGAAATAGCATATCTAAGGATATCAAGCCTCAGAGGATATCATTTGTCAGAAGATGATGATGATGATGCTTCTTGGACAGCTGGTATGCCATAAATGTTTCAAGGATTTGTATTTTAGTTGTTAGTGATGTCATCTCATTTCTACTCTTCTCAATTATTAAAAATAAACCCAAAATATGGAAGCCAAATGCTCAGTGATTTTTAACTCACATGAACTTAATTTCAGCTCCTAACCATCATCTGTACAGTAATATTGCTGCAAAGCACATAGAAATAATTTTGTGATATTTATCTTATTTTGCCACATGTAGCTTTTTCATTGTAGAATGCTTAAAAATATTTATTGCATAATTTCGTGTCAAATTCCTAATGAAACTTCCCCTGTGCTATAGAAAGAACAGTGTAAGAATATATTTTGGAAGAATATCAATGCCCCCAAAACACTCAACACAGCTTTCCATCTTGCACGATTTCTTGAGTTTTAAGAAGCAGCTGACAGGTGAGAGAGTGTTTCAACTGTTTCAATAGATAAGGCTGCACTGAGTTCTGAAAGTAAAGCTGTGATTTTAGTTAACTCCATGGCTACCATACTTTACAAGGGGCAAAGTAAGCAAATTAGTTTCCAGTTTAAACTGTGTTACAAGGAATTGAGCAGAGTATATTGGGACATATTTTTTCTGCCATATGATTTCAGAAGAATGCTGCAGGGTCAAGAAACTCCTCATATCAGTAAAACTTATAAAAATCTCATGTTCTGTGTCCATTCAGAGATTTCAAAAGAGACATGTGGTCACTGGCAACCACTGGTTTTCTTTGAAAACTGAAAGTTGCTCCAGTAGAAGCTGGTAAGTACAAGTGCTGTGAGTTAGCTCATGTGCAACTATGGCATTTCAAATTCCCTGCTCTCCAACATTACTAAGGTTGTTATAAAAGGAAATGTTCTAAAAATAATCCCTCCAGAAGTGATGGTCCAACACCCACTGCAGTGAGAAGGGCAGTCCCTGCTGCACTGGGTTTGACTGAGGACACAGGAATCAAGTAGGAGAAATGCAAATGCTTCAGTGCTGTTTCATATGAATCAGTAGGATTCAAAACTAAACAGAAAATTAGGTTTGCTCCTTCATTGTAAAGACTGACCTTTCCAAGGTACAAAAATATCACATTTTCAATTAAATAGTTGTTTATTACCTTTCCATGAGTTCCCTAATGAAATATTTACTGAATACAAGCCTAAAAACTTGCGGGTATTCTCTTTCAATTTGCTATTTTATAATTATTTATTCCCGATTGAAACAGAGCCATGGAAAGTAAATTCACTCTAGGCATTTCAGTGGTGGCCCTGACTGCAAGCCCCGGAGGTGTTCCAGCAGGTTGGGCAGGAAGAACAGCATCCAGTTGTCATGGAATGCCAGCTTGGCATGACATAGACATCCACTGTGATGAAAAAGATGTTTATCTTACTGAAAATGCCACACATAAATCTAAAAGTGTCTTTCTTTTTTTTTTTTCCCCTCTCTACAGCAGCTACAAAATAAGGAATTGTGGCTGGGGACTTCAAGACGTCTAAGCCTCCCATTAATGATCATGAAGAGAAGAATTCCTTCTTCTTTTCTCCTTCCCTTTTAGAAACACCAGAAACAAGGAAAGTTCAGAAAGTCATGCCTGATGAATTAAAAAAAAATTAGTAAATATCAACTCCACTGTCTGCCTCACAGACATGAAAAAATATGTCTGCTTTGTCTTCAGAGAGAGGATGGCTGCTCTTTGTAGCTCATTGACTATGCAAACTAGGAAGTGTGGAAGAGGTTTTACAGTTTTTACAGAGAGAATTTTGATAAGAGGATTCACGTTTACCCCTGAAAGAATTCTCTACCAAGGTCGTTGACATAGAAACCAAGAAAGAAACAAGGATAAATAAGAGAAACCTGCAACTTCCTATTCCAATGAGCAATTTGTTTGTCTCCTGTGACCAATGAGTGAAGTGGAAAATTATGAGTTGTGTAAGAATGTATAAAAAGCATCCATGCTATAACAAAAACAGATTTGAAGCCTTCTGAAAATGGAGTGTGTTGCTTTGTATTGTCTCTGTCTCAACTAGGACACAAAAGTAAGGCAACATTCAGTATAGAGTCAAAGGCTGCATTTGACACAGTCCTTTTTGAGTTCTGTGGAACAAATTTCTTGATCCAGGTGAGCAGATTTGAGTCAAAGCTCTTTCCAACGTACACAAGTGAACGAAGTTCATAGTGTGAAGAATTCTTCTTGACTGACTAACCTCAGAGATTAGCACTGATATAGAAATAGGGGAAATAGTTGAGAGAGAGTTCTTTGGAAAAAACGTCATACTAAAGTAACTCAAGAATATTTTGTAATGATTTGGTTTCATTTGTTTGCTTTCATATAGTTTTGTATTTACTCCTGAGTACAGACTCAGGTGCAGGAGAACAGGCTTGGGAGAATCACACATCAAGCTTACTTCTATTTGAGTGGAAGAAATTATGTCAGGAGAAAAGTAACAAGAAAAGCCTCTCCGTAAAAGTGAAAACAGCTGCCATCCATGCTATAACAAAAACAGATTTGAAGCCTTCTGAAAATGGAGTGTGTTGCTTTGTATTGTCTCTGTCTCAACTAGGACACAAAAGTAAGGCAACATTCAGTATAGAGTCAAAGGCTGCATTTGACACAGTCCTTTTTGAGTTCTGTGGAACAAATTTCTTGATCCAGGTGAGCAGATTTGAGTCAAAGCTCTTTCCAACGTACACAAGTGAACGAAGTTCATAGTGTGAAGAATTCTTCTTGACTGACTAACCTCAGAGATTAGCACTGATATAGAAATAGGGGAAATAGTTGAGAGAGAGTTCTTTGGAAAAAACGTCATACTAAAGTAACTCAAGAATATTTTGTAATGATTTGGTTTCATTTGTTTGCTTTCATATAGTTTTGTATTTACTCCTGAGTACAGACTCAGGTGCAGGAGAACAGGCTTGGGAGAATCACACATCAAGCTTACTTCTATTTGAGTGGAAGAAATTATGTCAGGAGAAAAGTAACAAGAAAAGCCTCTCCGTAAAAGTGAAAACAGCTGCCCTTATTAAAGTACAGATTAAAACCAGGTATTATATTAGTCTAACCCATGTTTCCTGCCCTCTGAACTAAAATTAATGAATAATTCTTATTCTGATGCATAACTGTATTTAAGATTACATATTTCAGTGACATATCTGACACACATCCTTTAGTGAAGGAGTTTAACTTTTCGCCCATGATGGCAAAATATGTCTTTAATTCCTAGTGCAATTTAAAATTTTAATTTCTAAACAGTCTTGATGATGCAGTCCACTGCATTTCAGAACTATATTTTATCAGTCTCATTAGCTATTAATTATCACTATGCATATAAGGTCATGACCAGCTCAGCTGGCTTGATTCTCTGCTGCTTTATATTGACATTTATCAGGAGTGAGCCAAATCCTTAATCCTAATGGGACTGAAAGTACAAAATTCATGTGAGATCAGCTTAGTCTATGAAGTCTTTTCTAGAGCTGCCAAGAAGCATAACACCAGGCCACTGGGCAACAAAAAATCTTCAGAGGATTGGGCCAGCTGGAGTTTTTCTCACTCTTTTCAATCTCTTTTGGTTTTTCTGCATGTTGAGGGGTTTATTCTGTTTGGATTTAGGCATGTGCTTTCTGTTGTTCTTTGGACTTGCCTTTTTTTTTTCCTCATCAGGGTATTTTAAAATCATACTGCATCCATCTAAAATGAGTATGGAGTCACGAGGTCCAGGATTACTTTCAGGTAAGGACCCAAAGGTGCTTCCATGCCAGGCTGCTTATCTTTTACCTAACTTCTTTTACATAAAACCCCTATAGTTTCCACATGAAACCTTTAAAAGTTTACCTAGCTTAGGAAGGAAGAACAACACTATTTCTCAGCAGTTTGGAGATGGATACCTGCTAGATGATTTATACAAATTGGATAAAGGCTGAATGTTGACTGAACAGTTTTATGAACTCCCAGGACCCTGGGCTGGAAAACACAGGGAAAAAAAAGAAAAGAGATTCCAGCAAGTTTGACATAGTTTCCATTTACCCCAGTAAATTTTTAGTCACCAGTACCATAAAGCAGCAATTGATTCTTATCCTAGACAGATTACAAAATAAATAAAAGCTATTATACTCTGAGGTTCTGCAAACAGGCACAACTGTTCCTTTTTCCTTCAAGTAATACATCTAATAGACACAGCAATATTGTTTTTAGAGATTCAGCACTAATGAACACTAACATTTAACATATTTAACACTAGTGTTAAATTTAAAACATCAGAATGTTTGCTTCTTTATTCACTCATTTTAAGAATTCAGTGTGAAGTGTAAAATATGCATTTTCACACAGTTATGAAAAATAAAAAAAAGCACCACAAAAAACCCACACAAAATGATCACACTGTAGCAGTTTATACCAAAAAACCCATGCTGCCTTCTTAAATAAAATGCTTGGGCATAACTGCTCAGCTCTATCATTAATTCAAAGTTACAGTTTCCCAGTACTATTGACTTTTCTTGTGATGCAGCTCCTTTAGCACATAATTGCATGCAATTAACCTTTTTTAAACAAATGTTAACATCAGAAACATGAGCATTTAAAGGCAGTATCTGCACACCCTTTTATTCCTTCAGCTACAGCACAGAAAATAATCCCATGCAGACAAACCATGTGTTCCCAGTTGTATCATCTGAGGGCACAGAGTGGGTTCCCTATATTTTTTCTTCACTACTGAAAATAAATTTGAAAATGGGTGTCTTTTACGCTGGACTGATAGGCACACACAAGCTACATCCCTGTGGAATAAAAACCAGTGAGGATAAAATGCTGCAGACTGAACATGAAGCAAAGTCAGCTCTGATTTTTGTAAGCATCTAGTACTTGGGAATACAGAAGATAAAACTCTCTAGCACTACTTCAGTATAAGCATTAAAATCACAGTTTAACAAAAAAAAAAAAAAAAAAAAAAAAAAACCAACAAATAAAAGTTAATGGCCTCAACTCTATATTTGCTAACTGTTAAGGTGCACTTTCAGCTTGCCCTCCTGATGTCCTGACAGAAAGAGTAAGTGAGGGCTGTTCTCATCAGAAAGGTGTTAAGTCTGTTTAAATCTGTCAAAAGTATACTATTATCTGCTGTGAAGATCAAAGTGCCTTTTTAACTCTCAGAGACATGTACAGCACAAGCAGGTGCCTTTTATATATTGTCTCAGAGCAGCATATTTGGATGCTCCAAGTAGCTGCACAGAGGTGAGTTCCTGGGTAAAGGAGAAATGTCAGATAGTGAGATATATTCAGAGTTAATGCCTATTCAACCTATAAATACCTTCCTGCATTATCTGCAAGGTTACCACAAGAAAGGGTCACACCTGCAGCTCAGAAGCCCAACACTAAAATACCAATACAATTAATCAATTCAAACTGACCATAGATAAGAATTTTGGTTTGATAGATCATGAACAGATGACACAAATGATTCCATAACCTATTATTATAACGAGGCTTTAAAAAACAGCTAAACCCCAGTCCTTAGCTTGTCCACCCTCTACCTCCCAAACAAGACTCTCTTGAAGACAGTAAGCTTACATTTTTTCTGACTCCATGGTTCCCATTGTCTCAGACATCTTTTCATGAAAAATCCTTTCCTTAGGATTTTTCCTCCTGAGAAGCTGAGAGGCCTCAGGAACAAAATGTAAACAATGGCTATCTGCTGCTGTGGAATGCAACAGGTGGATCTGTGATTGGTCTCATGTTGGTTTGTTTGTAATTAATGGCCAATCACAGTCCAGCTGTCTCGGACTCTCTGTCTGAGACAGAAGCTTTTGTTATCATTCTTTCAGATTCTATTCTTAGCTAGCCTTCTGATGAAGCCTTTTCTTCTATTCATTTAGTACAGTTTTAATGTAATATATATATGTTGAAGATTGCATGCAAGATGTTTTCCATTACCATCTGTATGGCTTGTCAAGTGAGCAGTTTGCCTTATCTCTCTCTTTGAGTGACCACATTCACACCTTCCTCGGGAGGGGACCTCTGCTGATAACAGGCTATTGAATATCAGTGCATGACTGATAAGAACTATAACATCCCATTGTGAGATGCTCCGCCCAGAGGGAGGAGCCAAGCACTGCTGCCCGGATACAGTCCGAGATTATGACACTCCAACACAGCTTTTCTCCACGAGATTCCCCAAAGGAGCAGCAGCTGCCTTTTCCTCCTGGATCTTCAGAAGAAGACTACATCCTTCTCTACAGATCCTCCTTGCTCCAACAGAACCACACCTGATACTTCAGAGGACTGCAGCCACATTTTCAATCAGACTACCACCAACACCCTGGCCGACAAGGTGTCAAGTTGAGTTCTGACTCTGTCAGTGTTGTTCTAGTGGACTGCATTGTTTATTTTTTTTTTCTCTCCCCATTAAAGAACTGTTATTTCCTGCTCCCAAATCTTTGCCTGAGAGCCCCTTAATTTAAAATTATTGCAATTCAGAAGAGTGGGGAGGGTTTACATTCTCCATTTCAGGAGAAGTTCCTGCCTTCTTTAGCAGACTCCTGTCTTCCCAAACCAATATAATAAAATAATAAATCAGCCTTCTGAAACATGGAGTCAGATCTTTCGTCTCTTCCCTCATCCAAGAACCCCTGTGAACACCGTCACACCCATCACCGCTCTTTCAATCTCCCAAACCTCCCTTATCACTATACAATGTTTGTAGTAGGGTGTCACTGACAATGATGTGCTAGTTCTGTATGAATTCGGAGAGAAAAAACAACATCAATTAAAAAAACCCCAACCGTTTCTCACACCTTCTTCAAAGGCTTTAATAAACCCTAATGTTCATTATGCAATTACTTCACAAAACAATTCCCAAACAACACACCACAATAAATCCAGATGCGATTTAATAAGACTTAAAAAAAAAAAAAAAAAAAGGGAGAGGGTACAACACCAGCACTGTAAACACTTAACAAATTAACAAAGAAAGCAAATGTATGCCTACATCAAACTATACACAGATAACCTAAACTCTTTGCACAGACTGTTAGCATATCTGCATATTACAGTCAGATAGTTATGGGGTTAAAAGTACTTGGAATATTAGGCAACCTTGAAAAACAGCCTCTTTTTTTTCCTTACTTTTTAAAGAGCTTAGTGTTAAAGAGTATGTATGTATTATTTCATTTGCAAACCCTACGGTTTAAAGAAAAAGATAAAAGTGTGTGAAGATGTGAAGGCAACAATGCCTTCATTTATGCTTGTCTGGTATGCAGTGTCACCTTGCAAATAATAAAAAAAAGTATCTAAAATAAATTGAAGAACATATTCTCTTCAGCTTAAACTGCTATGCAAAGCACACATCAGGGGGACATCTTCCAGATGAGAGAGCCAACTTTCTCCCATTATCATTACAAATCCAAAGAAGCTTACACCCTGCCTCAAAACCTCGTCCCTCCGTGACAAAGATGAGAGCTAATGATAGCTATAACTGTTGCAATTTTCTTTTTAATAGTCAATATTTGAAGCTTTTCTTCAGTTGCTGTTGATACAGTATGAAAATAAGTCATGCTATGAGGTTTAAGAACTACTCACTTGTTTGCCATGATGCTGAACATCCTCCTGTGTTCAGGTAAGTACATGTACTTAGTGAAAAACTCAGTATGCTCAGAACAAGCAACTCCCAGGGACTGCTGCTAAATACCTGGGGTTTTGTTTATTTAACTCATAGATTGAAGTATTCCTTAAAATAAAGGATAGCTGATGGCAATACATGATCTTAGAGCAAATTAAAGCTGAAGCTATTCAGCACAACTCAGCATTGCACAGGCTCAAGCATCATACCTTCTTGTTGGATCCTTGGCAAAAGGAATTTTAAAAAGGGAAGCTGAGCTGTGAGTTTTCATCCTTGCATAGGGCACCATGGCTCAGGGATGCACAGTAATGCAGGGGCAAAAAATGCTGCAGTGCCTCAGCATGAGTCACCCACAAGCACATGATTTTGAATGCAAGCAAAGCATAAATACTTGTCTAGAAGTGCCAGACTCCAGTCTTCTAGGACTCAAAGCCAGAGAAAGGGGGGAGAAGATAAGCACTGCAGCCTCTGACAGGTGAGGGTATCTGACTCACTGAGAAGACAGAGGCTGACAAGACCCTGGAAACAGTTTTCCTTCTTCATGTCAAAGCATCAGATGGCAGAATATGCTCAAAAAATTGAGAAAAAGTAGCCATTACATTAAAGAAATGTAAATTGTTTATTAACATTTTATACTGTGCATGAAGAATCAAAAGGATGTGACCTAAAATGTGGTAAACTTAGGGCAGTCACAAACTACACAGATTTAGAAACTAGTATCAGAAAGATGGCACTAGAAGCCACAGGAGGCTCAGGGCTTCATGGAGCACCATCCAAGCTAGATGTTGCTGCTACAAGGCAACAGACTTTTCCAAGGCAAGATAAACAATTCCTCTTCTTTCCCAGAAATGCTAGAAACATGCATATTATAATTTTCCACCTAATCAGAGAGTTACTAACAATATCTTCAGTGTGGCTTGAAAACTGAACTATACAATTTCAAAAGTCAGTTTGATCGACTGGTATTTAAACTCTAGGTGTCCTTTCTGTGAACTTTCACACCACTAAAACACTCAAAAGTCAAGCACAATCAAACAGGAAGAAGTTACATGTGAAAGATGGTCACTGGGATTTCCCTGCTTCCATTACTTTTCTTACTCTCACTGGAGTACCTTAAGTACCTGCTCTGAGTTTAGCATCTATTTACATACTTAGAAAACCAGGGAAGAACATCTTTGCAGGGGAAGTTGAGCTTGGAAGAAGTCCTTTGCCTCTAGAAACTACAAACTGAAATAAGTAGCTTGCAGCAGAAATCCTCTAGAGCCCTTTCCACACGAGGAGTCATGAGTACAATGAGAAGAGATTGATCCTCTTACTGGGCAACTTGTTTCAAGCAAACAAGAGGAAATCTTCAGGTTTTCAAAAGTCTAATATAGACTTCCTCTGTTTGGGCCCGCATTTTCTTTTCTGATTTTCACATACACATCCTTTTATAGATGGATATTCTGTTTTGTGGCCACAAAAGAGATACCTCTACACTTACCTATGAGTTGGATGCCATGAAAAATGAATTGTCATATAAAAATTTGTTTAAAGAACACCTACTCATAGAAAATGTCTTTAGGAGAAAACCAGAACATCTGATTACAACACAATTATTGAAAGGCAAAGTTGATTTTGTATAGTTATTGAACATGCTTCTTTATCCTAGGCTCTGATTGCCCGTAGAGCAGCTACTGAGCAAACCATTTTTATTTTTGGTGAAGATGTGCTTGAGTACCTTAAACATATTAACATAATTCCTTCAAGTTTCAAGCCCTTAGACTGATAAGGTTTATAATAATTTGCAGACCTGGACTACACAGAGGAACAAAACCTATCACTTCATGTTTTTAGGGGATGTGAGCCCACGTGGCAAGGAATGGAGAAAAGACCCAGAAGAGCAAAGAGCTGTTTGAAGTCTCTTGTCTCTGTATGACTGGAACTGGGTAAGTCACTGGGAGGCAGAAGTTTTATTAAACCTTTTGCTGCTGACCTCTGCTGCAGCTTCTCCAGAGCTGACAGACAACCAGGATTTTCCAGCAGAGCATTAGCATTTCAAAAGGTACCTGCACCTCTTGCCTAGCACAGTACTGCAGCATTAATTAGAGAGCCTGCAGAAGATAAATGCGCATACAAAATGAGAGTTGGGCTCTATTTGATGCTGAGTAACCTCTACCAAAAAGCACCCTACCCTTCATCAGATAAACTCAAGGGAGAATTCTCCCATTTTTCCACAATTTACCTGTACAATGGATGACTGTATTTCATTTTCTGGAACCTGTGATTTAGACAACAAGGTATTGAAAAGTTTAACAGAAATTCTTTTAAGGTTTGTACTAATTGAAAAGATGAAGGGTAGGCTTAGAGCTCTGAAGGAATTGGTGAAAAACTGTTTAGTATACCAGGATTTCTGTCTTCAGTGGGCTGGAGCATCACAGCTCTGTAAAGTTCCTGCAGCTGGCAGAGATCCTTCTCACTTTAATCCTGGTTTTGCTCTTCTGGTTCTGTCACAGCCTCTACAGAGTGAAGGTACCAGCGCCATATTTTAGTTGGCAAAGTCAGCAGGTTTACAGCTATGAGTGCACACAAGCAGTTCTCTATTTCAAGAGATTAAAAGTGTTTCAAACGACTGTTTTCATGAGCACAGCTGCAATTAAAATGTCTCTGATGAAGCTCTAAGTAAAGAATAAAGCCACCTTTTATATTTACTTGACATATGGATGAAATTAAGAAACAAAATAAAGCTTCTACTCTCATGTATCAATAAATCTGCCTTCTGATCACAGCCTGATGTACTCATTTGAAATAGTTTTTCTACCAGGGTTTTATTTGCTAAACTTTTTATAAGGGATAAAGAATGAGGGACTGACAAAATGTGTTCATCTAGGGAAAAATCAGCTCTCTTGACATTTTCTTCTGTAAAACATTTAAACTGCTGTACTAAACAGGTAAGTTCATACCTATGCTCTGCACCTTAATAGATGCAAAAGAATGTCTGGTTGACTGTGACTTGGTTGACAGACCTAAATTTTTATTTCTTTTCACTGCTCATTAGTGAACAAACCTACTTGCAATGAAATACAGTAACGTAAGGAAACCCGCTGCAGTGCCACCCTGGGTACTATATGAACTGCCTGCTTTCCTAAAGACTCCCAAGTACAAGGAAATGCTATTCTAGCTGTTAAAATTCTCCATTAGCTTAGCTGCAGTCGGGTTCCTCCTCTGCCACTGTCATATTTTCTGGAAAAATCCCTTTGCCAGGATTTCTTCACCTGGGAAGCTGAGAAGCCTCAGAGAAAAAGGAAAAGCGATATTATCTAATTTTTCTCTCCTCTTTTGCTGCTTTGGAATGTGGTTGGAGATTGTTTATCCAACAAGTGGTTGTTTGATTGGTTTCATGTGAATTATTTTTACTTAATGACCAATCTCTGTCCAGCTGTGCCAGGACTCTGAGGAGTCAGTCAGGAGTTTTTAATTATTATTCTTGTTAAGCCTTCTGTAAGTATCCTTTCTCTATTCTTTAGTATAGTTTTAGTATAGCATTCCTTAATATAATACAGTATCATAAAATAATAAATTAGCCTTCTAAGAACATGGAGTCAGATTCTTAATTCGTCCTTCATCCTGGGGACCCAGCAAATACCACACTCCTCCTGGCAGTCAGCACAGCTTCCAATGCCTCCTGAAAAAAGCCTGTTTTAGAAGTTAGCCATTACTACTCCCAACACCAGAGGGAAGCTCCCTGCAGCTCCCTGGATGGCTAATCTGAAAAGAAGACAGTGTAATTACACAGCCATGTATCCAGTGTAAGGGTGGGAAATACTCCTTAAGGGAAAAAGCCCTAAGTTTTGAGCCGGCCAAAGTACCATGTCAAAACCTGAAGTCCTTCTTGCTTCTCAGAGCTTCCTTCACCACTCAAAAGCACCAGCTGTCACAGAGATATTCAGAAGATAAAATCTTTTCCCATCTTCAGCTGGAATAACTCATCAGCAGCTAATCAAGCCAAGATAACTTACAAAAGCTGAAGATCTGGTTTATATTAGTATTTACCAATTTAGCTCACAGGTGATAAATATCAAAAGGATGAAGCAAGCCATATCCTTTCAGACCTCTCATACCTGGGAGGTGGCTTCTGTGGACACATGGTACTCTCGTTTGACCTACTAAAACGTCACCTTCTGCTTATTATACTAATATTACCAAGGAAATACTGATCCTCAGCTCAACATAAAATGCCTTCCATAATCACAGGAGTCTGCGCTGGTTTTTATATTTGGTACAGACTTGGCAGTCCTAACTCAAGAGAAAAAGCTAACAGCAATTCACAGAATCATAGAATGATTTCATTGGATAGAACCTTAATGATCATCTAGTTCTAAGCCCGCTGCCATGGGAAGGGACACCTTCCACCACACCAGGCTGCTCAAAGTCCCACCTAGACTGGTCTTGAACAATTCCAGGGATCACAAATACATCAAGGCAGCAAAATTCTGCAAGAGCTCAAGGTCTGCAAGTAATCCTTCCTTCAGATCACATTATATTTCTACCACTGTGAGGCCTTAACTATAGCTATCACTCACAAGCACCAGAAATCTGCACACATGTGCTAAAATCCTCCCTAGGTCCCAGTCCTTCAAACCTGCACATGTACAGCCCCGCCTGGCACACAGAGCCAGCATCTCTCCTCTCCAGGGAGAGGGAAGCTCTGTATCAGCTCCATCTGAAACCAGCACAGCTAAAACACAACACAGCTGGCAACACAGCTGGTGAGTCAGAACACACAAGGAGTCCAATGCAAAACTCGAGCTCAGAAGCAAATCCATCATTGCATTCAGAATTGGTAGGACAGAAGAGGATGCAAAATTATTTTATTTAATACATTCAAAACAGAGCAATTTGCCACATAATCTTTGCTAAGGAAAAAAAAACCAAAACAAACAATCACCACCAACTAAATGCAAACCACACATACAAAAAGGAAAATAATAAATAAAAAAAAACAAACAAAAAAACCCAAAAACAAACAAACAAAAAAAAAACCAAAAAAAAACCCCAAAAACCTGCAAGCATGACCAAGAGAAATCTAAAGGGCACTGTGAAGGGTCTCCAAGGTTACATTGAGAACTTGGTTGACTGAAGTATATATAAATCTGAGGTAGCTTTAAAACAGCTCAGAGACTGGTAGTAGTTATAATGGCAGTGCTTGCTGGGCTTGTTTCCAGAACACTGCCAGCTCAACATATAAGGGTCTTAACTGTGTTCAAGAAAAAAAATGAGTGTGCCTGTCCATCTCCCCCCACTCACCAGTCAGACTAGGGTGCTACAGCAAATTTTCAGCAGAGAAGGCAGGTTTGTGTTACTCCTGCTATTAAGCTTTTAATACCCAGGCTGTGGCTAGGATCCCCCTACCAAGCTCCTACTGCCTGTTACTTAAGCTGGCTGTCCTTATTAATATTTCATCTAAAGCAAGGAAATCGTACTGTGGAGGGAAAGTTTGAAGAGAACCTGAGGCAGTCTTCCTGTGTGTGTCTGCAGCATTTAGTTTACTGCCACTTCAGAGCACAAATGAAAGCATTGAGATAACTACCTACCTGACAGATATGAGATGCAGGTCAATGTATAGATTTGTGCTTATTGTAAGTGGCAATCACAGAAAAAAAAAACAAAACTGTGCACTGGATTGAAGCATTAGAAACATTGCAAATGTATATGTACCTCCTCAATCCTCCTCCTTTCCCTGTCTTTGTCTGTGTGGGCTAAAAGCACTCAGACAGAAAATACCTCATTCATGGTAAGTAACACATATTCGAAAAAATTCCTGTTTGGCCTCTGCACAAGTAATTTTTTATCAAGCAGAGTAGCTGAAAACAATTTAATGTTAACACTGATGCTGTTGGTGCCCTGCTTATTATAAAAAAAAGGTAACAATACCCCCATATGAACTTCACATTTTATTGTGATTTAAAAAATTATATAACACTTAACTGCTATTCTACTAAGTTCTATTATTGTCATAATCACTTTGACTTAATCTTTTATTAGATTTCAACACATTAATTACCTTTTCTTATAGGATGAGAACTAGATCTTAAGGACACAGATCTGCCTATAAATAATACAAGTGCAATGATGAGCTCTTATTAAAAGCAATTCCCTTTACATACAGTTATAGTAATTTTTCCTTAGGGAAGACATTCAGAGGTCTAATATCCCTGCTGCCATCTGTACCATGTGCACTAAAAGAAGGGAGAAAAGAACCCTGAATGGATGCAGCCTTGGAAATGTTTTGGAAAAGACTGGACACAGATGAGCTATGAATCAGACACTTTGAGTTGGTGTATATTGGGATGGTCTGGGATTAGCCTGAAGACTACCACAGGTGACATGGAGTGTAACCATCATTAGCGATGTCATTCAACAGAAGATGTAATTCATCTGAATGACAGTGTGGCCCATTCCTTCAGTCTAAAATTCACTACTAGATAATTCTTTCCACACATTTTAATACCAGCAGGTATTAATACATTAATTCTCAGGTTGATAAGTTTTTGAAAAATGTGTAAAGTTAGGCGGATTAGACCTATCTGCCTGATAATGAGGTAAGAGATACATATTTTATTGGCAGAAAAACTGTCACTGAGATTACTTTTGTAATTGTTCTTGAAGAGAAAAGGAAAGTCCTCCTGAAGATTAACAGAAAACTCTACTTCATTGTAAGCAAAGCCATTGCCTAAATCCTGTTAAATTCCTCCTAAGTTCCAATGAAAAACAAGCCTGCACCAGCCAGCTACAGCCAGCCAGCTGGTAATAAACTGGAATTTGGACTTACATGCTGATAAAGAGGCACCAAGATTTTGGACCATTCTCACCTTCAAATCCAGCTCCTTGTACTCTAGGAAGTGCAGCACACCCACTCTCTCTTGGTAGCAATGAACCTCAGGTGCACTTCACACAACAGTTTTTAAGGATCCCATCTGGAGTGTTTCAGGCTATGTGGCTCTCTAATTCTAAAAAACATCACCTCCCCTACCTGGATAGGTATGTCCATGATAGAGAGGGAGGTGGAGAATATTTCTGTTCCAAGCCATGGGGTCACAATCAGCTCTAAGGCCCAAGAAGGGCAGGCTGCAGCATTCATGAGCCAATGCAGCTTTTCCAGAGGCCAAGCTGTGAAATAAAAGGGCCACTTCTTTTCAGTTGTGCTCCTGGCTAATGGTGGTGCATGGAAGAGCTCCAAGGAGGAGGAGTGTGTAGGAGCAGTTTTCCCTATTTCTGTCTTTTACAATGTGGGAAAAACAGTTTGCAAATGCAGCTTTCAGATGAGAAAATAAAATAATTAAAATTACTTTTTAAACACAGAAGTAAGGAATTAAAGCTACAACCTATGGTAACTCATGCTTTTGGCCTCTAGATTCCTATAATATGTTTAGAGATTACAATAATTAACTCTTCAGAGAAAACAGAGTGGAATGAGTCAGTGTGTGAATGTTGGAATTGGCTAATTTTCAAAGAAGGTTGGGGAAAACAAAGAAAAGGTACACTTGGATTGACAACTTGTGAATAGTCCTATGTAATGATCCAGCCTAATGCACTTGAACAGGCTGAAATATTAAATCCCAGAAGCGCAAGAAATAAAAGGGAAATTTTGATGAACTCTTAAACAGGGTCACGAACATGACTGTATTTCTGCTGGCACTACTAAAAGAAAGCAAAACTTGCCATGGCTTTTCCAGTGTGAACATGGCAAAGGAAGCACTTTCCCCTAAACTAAAATGTGATCCTGCAGAATGGGGAAGGCATCACACTCCTGATGAAAGCCCTCTTCAGCATACTGGGAATGCTATTAGAGTTCTTGTAACCCCTACCCTGAGGTGTATTATGATCACATATATGCATGACAGCGCTGACCACTTAATCCCCATTCTGTCATAGGCAAGTTGGAGAATAAAAATTACACTGACACCCAAGGGTATTTTATAATAGAATACAAAATAAAACAATAAATTTGCAGATGATTTTGGCTTTGCCTCATGGTACTGCATTATGCACCAAATATTCCTGGCCTCTCATTCATTACTATTTAATTACAACAGAATATCTTTCTTTCAGACTTAATTAACCTCTGGAAGGAGTTTGTGACCTTGGGACCCTCCTGCACATTTGCTAGGTGCTGTTGGAATATTGCTCTGCCTGGAAACACTTCAATGCTGAGATTTAATGAAGTGCACAGGTTTTTACAGGGAACACACAAAATACAAGAACTCTGCATGTGGTCACTTAATGAACAAGAGCTAGAGCATATCAATTAGAATCATAAATCAATACTAAATTAACATTAGAAGATGCCAGAAGAGAATCCCCAGAGGAGAGGGTCATTACAGTAAACATGATCATGAATGCTCTTCCCGATTACTTTCACTGTGGGGCAGAGAAGAGGGAGTAATGAAATGAGGAGGGATTTGTCCATCTAATTCCTATTTGTTTAAGCCAGCAGAAGCTTAAGTATCCCTATAAGCCAAATGACAGTGTAGCACAGTTGCAGCTCCTGTCTTTGTCAGAAAGTACTGTTCAAGCTGAAACTCTGTGACTGTGAACGGAAATCGGAGAGCAGTAACCCCTTCACGAGATGAGAGGCAGAACCACAGCTTGTACAACTCCTTTCAATGCTTTGCTGCAAAGCTTCCAACAATGGATTAACGTTGGCCCCTTGGTGCCAATCAGAGCAGACTGGTGCTTGCAGAGCAGGTGCTGGTCCAGTAACTCACTTGCTAGGAATGTTAACTCCTCAAAATGGATTCCTCATCATCCTGAGAATTCCCTCTGAGAACAAAAAATCACATCAATGATGCTCCTCATACAATTCCCTCCTGTACAAAACCACCCCAAAATCACCTTATACACAGTTTTCTTTTTTTCCTATAATTGAATGCATCAGAAAGAAGAGATATTGACATCCACATCTGTCACTTCATTAATTACAACCATTTGTTGTCAAACCTCACAGATGATGTTTTAGCAAAAAAGAAAGAAAAAGGCATTGAATTCTTTACTGAGTCTTTTCAGGTGTCTTTTTGGGACAGCCTGTCTTTCTCTCACTACTCAAAATACCTTTATGTGCACGATTCCAATCTGATCTGTCACCAATATTTAACACCCCTGCTGCAGCTTACAAAATTAGAAAACATCAATCCTCCCACGGATACTGCTGGAACTTGCAGAAGAAAATAGTAAAGCCTTTCTTTCTTTCTTGTTACAGAACAACAGTTGTTCCACTGGAGTCATTAGCTAGGTTTCTTCCAGACACTTTTCTCCTTCTCAACTTTAGTATCAAAAACATTTTCACTCCCTTCCCATCTTTTCCCTTGTGCCCTGTTTTCCTCCCTCCCTTCCAATTTTTGCCTTTTTTCGGTTATTTCTGTCCTTAACCTGTTTAGCTCCGCCTAACACCAAGGCAAAAACCCTGCTGACAAAGAAACAGAGATATTCAGGGTTCTGTTGCATTGGTGCATAAAGACTCTAGGATTCCAAGCCCTTATAGAGTGGCCTCACTTCTGTGCAGAGGAAATGACAGCCACAGGCACTGCTCTGGCCCACAGCTGCATGCCCACCACTGAACAATGAATGTTGTTGGACTTGTAACACACACCAACTGCAGAAACAATCAATCAATCAATCAATCAATCAATCAATCAATCAATCAATCAATCACTCTACTACCCACTCAAAAGCTTAAAAAAAAAAGAACCCAAAAGAACAAAAGCTGACCTAAAAATCCTACTGGTCTCATAGAATAGATTTTGAGCTACACCCACATACCAGTCTCTTTTTTATGTTGAAGGAAAAAGGGGAAGTCCAAAGGCATAAACTTTTATCCACTACCATTGCTACTCCCTCTGTCATTGCTTCATACATCAAGCACCATAAAAATACACCTTTTCTAACCTGCTGATCCTTATCAATCTTCTTCTCTGGTATTCTATTAGGTCTCTCCACACCAATAGGTTAATCCAGTCTAAAGCTGCAAACCCCTACATTTCCTTTCACTTAGTCACTCTAATTTGTGCAAAACACTTAAAACAAATAAATGAAGGGGAAGAGCTATCTTTTTTTTTATTGCTTCTATTCTTTTTTTTTTTTTTAATTTGCCAGATACATTTTACACAGAGATCAAAGCACTGGAGAAAATGAAGAGCAAACTGCGCACACATGCGTACTCTGTGATACAAAACATCTTATCTACACATCCCCATTAGTCACTAGCAATGTGAGTATCTTCAACTCCCCACTCAGCTTTACTTCAAAAGAAAGAAACTTATTCCAGCTGGAGTTTCTTAACCACCAGGAAAAGCTAGGCAGTTTAAGAGTTAAGCACTCTGTGTAGGTGGGATAACTGTCAAGAGTTAGACCAAGAATAAACCAAGAATTATTCTTAGACCAAGAATAATTTATTGCTACAGGATTAATTTCATTCCTGATCTTACTGCTACTATTTCAAATAATCTAAATATTTTGATCACTCTGTGGGCACCTCAAAGTTGCTTTACATACAGTAAGCAGTAAAAAATTTCCAAGTATTGCCAATGCTGGAATCAGAGTAACAGATGCTCAAACAATATTTACATAGTAAAAAGTTTTTTTGTTTGGTTTGGCATTTTTTTTTAAAGCAAAAGGGATAAAAATGAATTATATCCCAGTCTCTGGAAGATGTGGTTACTGACAAAAGCAACAGTAGGAGTCTCACTGCTGTTCCATCCATTTCACAGGCTGTTGGAGCAATACCAGGTTGCTGAAAACATTAGATCCAGCTGTGGTGATTTCCCTGCTTGCAATCCCCATGGAGAAGTGATGCATTATGTAAAACATTAGTTATAATGCAAGAATTCAGGGCAATACATGGAGAGGGTATAATTGTTTAGGCATCTAATGCTTAATATGTTACCAATTAAGTCAATAGAACATCCTGAATTTGTACTAAAGGTGACCTGCATCCCTATTCAACAAGCACAGGCCCCATCTACTTCTGTGCTGTGACAATAAAGAAAAATACCTAAGTAACAGTAAAAAGATAACAAGACTGACAAACTTGCATGGAATTGCAGTTCCCCTCATTCACCAGTTAGTTTCAAAATCCTGAAAAAAGCCACAACAGAATTTCTACAGGATCTTCATGCAGTGTGCCCACCGAGATAGTCACTGGTCAGTCTTTGTTTGTTTCTTCTCCCTCTAGAATGAAACATAACTTTCAACCACGTTCAGCTGTATTTTTCTCAAGTATTATTTGTCTGACCCTTTTTATTTTGTAGTCAGTTTAATATTCCTTGGTACTCAGAGGAACAAACAAGGACATCACTCCAAAGCAAATAGAAGCTGGATGTGTCTTTTCCTTAGCTCACTTCCATAATTTCTTTGTACAGTACATACACATGCCCCTATTTGAGCCAAGAAGAACTAGTGCAGGACAGATGTATTTTTATGCTGAATGTTTCCATGTTCAGACTGTTGCAACATATAGGCATTTTGGTGGTGTGCTAGAGTTGTCGTCCAGCCCTTTATCTACTGCTCTCTTCTCTCATCTCTCTAAAGTTCACTCTTCTATTCACATCCTTGCAGTGCTAATCTTTCCTGAGGTGCTGATGTGTACACAAGTGCTTACAAAAAGATAAGAAGAACGGAAAATATTTGCAAGTAAAGGCAATGCCCATAGCACACAGAAGATGCTCACGCTGGTATCAGAAACCATCTTAGTGCCTTAGTGCATATTTGAGTTGAAACACTCCCTATTTCATAGCTGAGTTAATGAGTCAGGGCTGAAGGATGTGCTGATACTGGTCCAGGCTTCTGCAGAGACACCAAAACCCATTTGCAAATAGCCTCTAGACTTGCTCATGTGGAACATCCCACACAGGCAGAAAAGCATCAAAACACAACCCCACTGGACCTTGATTAATTTTCATTATTTTTAAGACACTGTAATCTTGGATCTAATCTACCTGCTGCATGATCAGACAATATTATTCTCTTCATTTATTTGGGATCAGTATGCAAGACATTTCTGTACAGCTTACACAATTTCCAACAGGCTTTTGACTATCTTTTAACATTATTGCCTGATGTATTTTCACTTTATCTGTTATCAAAAATAGGTCTTTCTTCTCTTGCTCAAAAATCAGAATTCTGTACATTTCTCTATAACTGACATTCTCTACATTTTCAGGTATACCAACTAAAACTTATTTTTAAAGTCTATACGCAAGAGACAGCAATTTATCTACTTTTTTATTTAACACAAATAACTCAAAGCATTATGAGATTTTTTTCCTCCACCATTTTGCAAGAATGGAGCTCAGGCTGTTATCTAAATAAGGCCAGCAGTATGGTGGTTGGAGAAGAGTGTGCACACCCAAGAGTATGTTTTTTGTATGAACTATTAGTTGAAGGAGATTTGAGTTTCTCGGAATATAGGTGGTATCCAAGAGCAGCTTTGGAGGTACCACTGCACACATTATCCACATGCTTGAGCAAGTTATTCCTGGCAGCAGAACAAAACTTATTCTGTGACAGCCCAGAGCTCCAGCTTTTTAATAAGGATTAACCCTCCTGTCTTAAATGACAGAATTTGCTGGGTTGACTGGCAACCTAATCTCATCCAACTTTCAATCAACCAGCAATTAATTGATGCTTAACCCTTCATGAGGATGGCTTTGCAACTGGTTCTGCAGGTTTTGCTCTATAGTTTATCCTTGTCAGAAGAGGCACAGGGTATTCATCTCTTGACCCTAAAAAGTAAATTTATTAAATATTCTCAGTTATCAACAGTAAAAAGCAGCCTTGATCATAGTTTTAGAACACAGTTCCTTGTTCTTGACAGCATTTTCTGTGAAAACAACTGTAGCACAAAACAACTTTAAATGAAAAGACGAAAAGAGTCCATTTGTAAAATGAAACCATTCTTGGAATACAATTAGATTTAAAAACAAATCTTACCAGAACAACTAAGAAAAATAAAGATGAATGTATTTATATCCTCAAGTTTTACTTCTCATCATATTCTACAATACATAAAGTCCTCCCCTTCGCAAGCTTCTGGCTTCACTAACACTAAATTTAAACAGATTTGAAGAATAGAATCATCTGTTCTGAAAATAAAAGTGTCCATTTGAATGCAAATTATTAAAAGTCAGAACTTCTGGCATTCACATGTTTATAGAAAGAAAGTGGAGTCTACTGAAGAAAGAGAATAGGAAAGAAAACCAAGCAATAAATGCCCAGAATATGTTTATGCTCCAACAATCACTAATAAGTTTACTAAAAGAACATTTTAGAGATGGTAAAAACTAATCTCAATAATTTATCTACGGGTATTTTTTGTGTTCAGTCCCATTAGACAATATACTGTAATTTGAAGTCAACTGCAAGGGACTATACCTGCTCTTCCCCAACATTTTCCAGGCTATGAAAAAAAAAAAGAAAACCAAAAAACAAAAAAGAGAATGGGTCTTATATCACAAGTAATTCCTCCCTAAATGTCTGAAGTGCAACAGAGCAGATTAGTCAACTTCAAGGTCATTTGTTAACACACATTCATTTTAAGGCATTGATAGCACATGGATTTCTGTGCTCCCTAAATGAATACTGCTCTTGGCATTCTTCTCAGGTCTTAACAGAGCTTCTTTCAAATCTAAGATCATTCTTGAAATGTTCAATATAAAATTTGTACTTTAAATTTTAAATGACAAGTACTATTGCAGCAAAGACCCAGCTTGGTTTGAGGCTTGTAAGAACTTTCTAGTTTAACTTTGTTTCAAGAACAGGAAAACTCCCAGTCCCCAGACTGCCCCAATATCTGTAGAAAGATTGTTCCATATAACAAGCATTGCTGGCTTAATCTTTAATTTCTGTTGATAGTCAGAGATACAAAGGAAGCAAAGGCATATATTTCACCCTAACACTACACACAAAGCCAGCTTCTCCTGAATCCTGAGAATTACTCCTTAGGCACAACAAACCAAACCACTATAAAGTGATGAGTACTCTTTAGCCAGCTCAGAAGTCTTTTCAAAGCTGCTTGCTCCAGATGTGACTCAATGCACGGATATTTTATCACTGCAAAGTCCTAACCTCTAGCATTGGGGTAGCCATAAATGATTTTTACCATGTCATAAAGCCAGAAATCACCCAGATGGCAATGACATTCCTCTACTTACAGTACACTAGGGGCAGAGATGCAGCTGTTTGAAGAATACAATGAAGCAGTACAGACCCTCTGATTGAAAGACCTGGGATTAATTGAAAGTGTCCCTTTATTCTCCTTTTCTTAGCCCCTTTTTTTCCCCTGCCTTTTTTTTTTTTTTCTCTAGAACTACTGTTCTGGACAAAACATGTCCCTTTGATTTCCTGGTTGAAACTTAAACTTGGTTTATGGTGCTCTTACTGGGACAGAGCAGTTTTATAGGCAAAACACTTCACTTGCAGCCAGGAGACCTTGTTTCTAAAGTTGAACTGCTCACCTCTTTTGTATTTGCTCATCACTCCATCTCCCCAGACCTATGTCTTGGTCCTTCTTATCTACTCCTAAGCAAGACTAGAATTATTCATAAAAGCAGAGATTTATGCTTAGTGTTTGTGGAGTGACTGAAACAGGGTCCTAATGCCATCTTTGAATATCTTGAGGCATGCAAAAGATGAAAAAAACTCAGTGGATTTATGCCAAAGCATGAAGATCCCCGGGGCACTCATGGAGATCAGTCTGCTTCCACCCAGGACTTACTACTCATTATTAAATACTGATCTCATGAGGAATGATACCTGGCCCTTTGATAGGCTCATCTTTTAACAAGGAAATATCAGAAACTCTGATGAGATCATGTAAATGTGGAGAGCATTTCATTTACTATTAAGAACTATTTTCCTGCATTTTAAAGGTGACTAACTGAGAATGTGAGATGATATTTTAACTCCATGCATGACTTTGAGCAAATTAATAAAGGAACAAAATAAAAGTCTTGGTTTCCAGTTCACCACTTTAACCTGTAGACAATACCCTCACTCTTGCTGTACACAAAATCTGGTGCATCTACATCTGCCTCTTGTGAATCATATCCAGATGTTCTACTGAGCACTGCTTTTTCTTTTCTACCTTCTCCTGTAAAGAAAGCATATTCCTGTAGTACGGTAGTTACCTGCTTCCACTGTCTCCTGACATAAAAGAAAGAAGGCATTCATACATCTATGTACACACATGTACCTCAGGGATGAAAAGCCAGCCATTTCACAGCTTCTGCAAGGGCATGATGCTAGCAAGCCTTCTTTCTATTAGAGATCTAAATTTCATGGGTCACAACAGGCAGTGCTGTCACCTCCCATCATTTTTAGTCATAAATATTACTATGATTCTACAATTACCATCTTGACTAGCAAAAGCAATAGAAATACAACATGAAGAGTAATTTAACCTCACCTAGATACTGCTAATATTTATGAGACCATATGTTTTATTATTATCTGCCATTTGATTTTCAGTTTGAGGGAATGATAAAAAAAAGTGCCCATTTTCTGTTATGGTTTATGCAGTAAGTTCACTTAAGAGCACCTCCAAGTAAACCCAGTTGCTGGTGTCTATCTCAAAATGTATCTCCACTTGTGATATGCAAAAGAGTACTTCTGCCCCTCCTAAAATACTCAAGTGAATCCCAACCAATGGTTGTGTAGCTCCCAGATTTTTCCTTTATAGCATAAGATGATTAAGTGAATAGAAATAACTCCTTTACTCCAGAAGAATACATACTCCTGGGTCTGGCTTATACAGCTGGTTAATATGAAGATGAATCTAGCAGTAAAAAAAAAAATAAAAATAGACCAGTGATTTTCAAGTCTCATAATTTCTGTAAGCGTTTGATTCAGAGACCAAAAAAGTCTGATATGCCTAGTGATGTTATTGGCCTAATACTTTCAGGAAACCCTTCCAATACAGGAAGATAATTTTGGTTTAAATTGAGGACTGAAACTATGCATATTTCATGATATTCATGCCTTGCTACCCCAACTCTTCACTGTTTCTGAAACAAACCTTGACTTAAAAGTGCACAGCTACTGGAATATAAATGTATTTGAAAATGCAATCGAGTGAAAGTAATTAAATTGAAGATATAAATGAAAAAAGCAAAAAAATTACATGATCCTGAGGTATCTTGAGACTTTCTCATCTGTATTACCTGAAGCAAACACATTATGTAACTTCAAATGTATTAATCCTTCCAAACACTAAGAGATAGATTTCTTTGGTTTCTTTAAATTTGTTGGTGCCTGGCTGTTTTCTTAAAATTTAAAAATGGATCCCAAGTCAGGTATTTCCTAAAGGAGGAAACTGTGGATAGGGAGTTTTTTTTTCCTGAACACTCCAACAGAATTTATTAGGATAAACACAAGATTCTAATTTTGATCTTTAAACACTGCTATAGTTTTTATGTCAGGCAAAGATGTCTGATGTAAAAGATCTCCTTTAAGCCATTTGACAAATAAAGCACTGCCTAAGCTTCCAACTTTCTTGGCTTTTGGATTGTAATCTCTCAAATCAAAGAACTCTTCACCACTAGCAGCAAAGGGGCTGGCTTTGACCACACAGTTTCAGAGGTTATATTTTTCTTTTTTAAACAGTACTAAAACATATTCTCATATCAGCATGAATAACGCAAAAACTTCATGAGTATAACTGTCTCACATCCTCCCCAAATCATCCAATGAATAGGTTTTAAAGACAAGAAAGAATCATTGGACTCTTCATGTAGAACTCTATACTCAGATAATCTCATTCAGTGTTTTCTGCATCAGTGCCCTAAATTTTGCCTGAATATAAGATGTCTTAAAAACAATACTCAGTTTAATCTGAAGAGTTCAAGCAAAGAATTCTTCTCAACTGTACATTAAGCTATGTCAATGGCTAATTACCTTCATAAGTATTCTATTTCTAATCCAATATGGAACACAGCAAAGTATGTATGAATTTCTCAGTCTAATAATCTTATTATGGACCCACTTTTCCATGAGTAGAAGACTATTCAGGAAAAATAGATCTCATTTTGCAGATGGGTTTTGCTAGCTGTTGTCCAGAGGTTTCTCTTTTGGTTGTCTTGTCAATGGAGGCACTGGTTCTTAGATTAGTCAAATTCAGTGTAACCTATAAATAGCCAATTGAAGTAGCCAAGACACTACTAACCCTCACTAACTCCTAAAATGCACACATGAAGCTGTCAAAATATCCAGACACTATGATTCATCTTTCCACTTTTAACACAGGCAAATATATGATGATGACTACCTTTCCTCATGGAAGTTATATTAGCTTAGTTTTCCTATTCAAAGGTTTAACTTGTTTAGCTTTAAAACTTTGATGCAAAATAAACTCCTGGAAAATGCATGCAGCTTGGGAGAACAACAAAGAGATCTGTGAGCAGTTGCAGAGCTACAATCTTGTTGGGATCACACAAACATGACTGGGTGTTGCAATGAGGAGATGCAGGCTTTTTAGGAAGAACAGGATAGGAAGGTGGGGAAGAAGACTTGCCCTCTCTTTAAGAGAGAAGTGGAGTGCACAGGGCTCTGCCTGGGGATGGATGAAGTTAGGTGAGCTAAGATGAAGTGGAATTGCATTGTGACAGGGATTTCAAAGATATAAGTTGATTGTAAAAAGATGTTTTTGAGGTCTATATTTGAAATTTAGCAGCTACATCAACTGGAAATGTCTACAAAATTTGTTCCTAATTTTTAAAAACTCCCGTACAGCTTCTTGAAGCTGACTGCATTTACAGCCAGTTCAGAGAAGAATTGTATAGTAGCAGCTGTGTTTTCATGCATTACCTGAGTTCACCTCATTTATGTTTAATATGTAGAAAATGCTACAATTTTCCAGTTTTACTGCTACTCTTATATTTCATATAGTTTACAGGGAGAAACTGAAAGGGTAGTGAAAGTGGTGTTCTCTGTGACTGCAGGCAACCAACTAGTGTCACACAGTCTGTAATACTAACCAGAACTCTAGAAACACAATATTTTTAATGATTGGTTAGTGTCACACAGTCAGTCTGAAATACTAACCAGAACTCCAGAAACACAGTATTTTTCATGATTGGTTTATCCTTCCTCTTGTAAAGCTCACCACTTCCCTCTTTGACCTGATGCTCTTAACACTGCAAAACCTGAGTACACATTGCATTTGACATCTCTCTGGGAAACAGCATCCAAGACACAAGAACTAATGACTAATGACTTCCAAAACTAATAGAAAGTTTTAAAACTTCCAATGTGATGATAGTTTTCAATGCATTTTCACCTTTGTATACGCCAAAGCCAGTGACACCCAGGTTAATCAATGTCCTGAGATGTAATCACAAGGTGTTGAGAAACAAGTTCTGCAGTGTGATACAGATAAACAACAGCTTAATGCTGAAGTGGAAAGCATTAATGACTCAAGAAAATTCAAAATTGGATAGGCAAGGCAGACAGAATAAGGCACGGCAAAGAACCTATAAAGATCAGCAACTCACCTGTAACTCTGATTAGTAACAAATGTTTAGCAATCAAGAATGGTTTAGCAGTAATCCTTATTTCTAAATGGGAACTGGTGTTAACAGTCTAAGGAAAATAACCTTTCTGGACTGTAGAGTCAGAGAGAGAAAAGCACCAGCATTCAGTCCTTTTCCACTCCTGCCTTTCCCATGTCCCCAGCACTGACAGCTCCCAAGGACAAGCCTCTTTAAGGGAAAGTTATCCTCCCCTTTTGGTTGTTCCTCTTAGCCCTCATGCTCTAGAAGGCAATTTGTTTTAACATATCATGGCATGGTTTCTCCTTGTTAGCACTTACAAAAATTAAGGTTTTCTTGGACAGGTTTGTTTTTAAACAAAAATAATTGCAACTCAGAATTTTTGAGAAAATGAGAAAACCAACCAAACATCATAAAAATGACACCACAAAACCAGAGGAAGACAGATAACATCTTGCATATGTTAAACCCATGACATAAAGTCTCATTGCTATGTGCAATGCTATAGAGAGGAAGGTGTGAACTTCCTTTGCTTGATGGGTCTAGCACAAAAGCAAGTCAAGATATAAGCGGAGAAATAGGAAACAGATGGAGGTGGGGGGCTCTTGAATCACCCTTTCGTGCTTTTCATCCACTGGCAGAGGCCAACATAATGAAAAACAAGTTAAAGGATTGTTCAGCACTGAAGAAGAACTACAGCAACCATGGGAGCAGCAAAAGGAGGCTTAAGAGGGAATATATCAATTAAACACAAGCATCCAAAGACACAAGCAGTAGAAAGACTATGCATCATCCCTCTGGGATATGGACACAATCAAATACCTCTATAAAGTGCCTGTATGCCAACACACACAGTATGGGGAACAAACAAGAGGAAGGATCGGTGTGCAGTCACAGATCCCACTGTGATTATGGAGATGGATAAGTCCCATGGCTGGAATGTTGTCATGAAGGGCTATACACTATTTAGGAGAGATAGACTGGGAAGGTGTGGTAGTGGAGTTGTCCTCTATGAGTGAGGTAACACTTGGAATGGATTGAGCTCTATCTTGGTGAGGATGATGAGTTGAGGGCTTATGAGCTTGCATAAAATGACAGACTGGTAAGGGTGATGCTGTTGTGGGTGTTTGCTACAGGTTGCCCAGGCAGGAGGGGAGGAGGTTGATAAGGCCTTCCACAGGCAGCTCAAAGCAGCCTCAAAGTCAGAGGTGCTGGTTCTTGCGGGAGATTTTAACTACTCTGACACCTACTGGAGAAACAACACAGTGAAGCACAAACCATCCAAGGAGGTTCCTGGAAAGCCTTAATGACTACTTCCTGACACAAGGAGTGGATGATCCCACAAGGAATGGTGTGCTGCTTGATCTCATACTAATAAACAGAGAAGACCTTGTTGGAGGTGTGAATGATGGGCACAGCCTTGGCTGTAGTGACCATGAGACTGTGGAGTTCGGTATGGGGAAGGAGGAAGCAGGGCAATAAGATTATACCCATGAACTTCAGAAGAGCTAACTTTAGCTTCTTCAGGGATCTTCTTGGAAGAATCCCATGGGAATGAGGCCTGCAGGAAACTGAAGTCCAAGAGAGCTGGTTGATATTCAAGGATCACTTCCTCCAGTCCCAAGAATGTTGAATCCCAGTGAGAAAGCAATCAGGCCAAGGGGAAAGAGGCCTGTGGATGATCAAGGAACTCCTGTCATTACTTGAGTGTTGACAGGGAATATGGAAAATTAGAGGCAGGAAATAGAACCAGTGTCAGGACACTTGGAATGAATACAGGGAGGTTGTCACAGTGAGTATAAATGAGATGAAGAAGGTCAAGACCCATCTGGAATTAAAGCTGGCCAAGGCTGTCAAAGGCAAGAAGGGCTTCTTCAATCCACTGGGGTCCCTGCTCACTTTACCTATTCCATGATTCTGTGACATGAACTTATCTCCAAAGGAAGAGCACCAGTACATAGCACTTATCTCCAGAACAAGAGCACCATACTGCAAGCTATTATTTTCCCAAATTATTATCACTATTTCCCATTCTAAAGGATTCTTCATAAAATTTAGTGTCACTGAGAATCAAGCCCAAAATATCAATCAAATTCTTTATTTATGTCTGTTGTATATTATAAAATCCTTAAAATTAAAGGACTATTGTTTTTTAGGTTTTGATACAACACAGATATCAAGGCTTTGAATAAAGTATAGTTTTAAAATATTAAGACAGCATTAAAAATTATTAATATGTCAGTACAGTCTGAGCAGACAGCTCTTTAATAACAATGGACAGGGAATTTAAAGAAAAAATACTTCAGAGAAGTAAATGGATATTCTTTCCAGCAGAATGATTTCTTTAAAGACAAAAATCCAAATTATGCACTCCTTTTTTTGTTTCAAAAGAACTGCTTTGAAGGTAAAATATACCCAACCAAAGCAATTAAGATGAGAAGAAGAAAGAGGAAAAGAATACTCCAAGGGCCAAGTATGTAAGACTGAAAGGACTATTAAGTCAAAGTATAATCATCTATTTTCCCCTGAATTATATTTATTTAATACAAACATAAATATGTGCAGAACAGAAGAATGAGTTACCAGAGAAGGTAAAGCAAAAGCTCTCAAATGCTGTTCTTTGGAGAGCATCACCATTATCAAAGAGAACTGTTTGCTGCAAATCGGTCTTGAATTCAAAAAGACACCTGCCTAAGTTTTCTTTCCATGACTCTGTGAGCAACTACTAGAAAAGGACAAACAGAATTTCATAAAACATGGTCTACAACAGCAGTGCTTCCCAGACTCCAGTCTTAGCAGTTGTAGAACTTTAGATAAACTTTTCACAGGCGACAAAGGAAGAAATTTTTACTTTAATTTTTACTTTTGGACTACAGTCTTCCTCTCTAACTCTTGTCTTTTTTTCTGAAGGAGAGGAGGAAACTGAGCTTCCTCTTGTCCCCATCATACACTTTCCATGAGATGAAAAGCAAACTATGTGTCAGATTTTGCTGTATGAATAAAACTGTTCATAAGCTTGTAAGTTCTACCAGATGCCTTTCTCATTCCTTTGCTCCAAGAGTCAGTGTATCAATTCACTTTTTAAAAATACTTTTTTATGAATTCTTGCTCAAAAAACCTGAAAATCCTAAAGACAAGCACAAAGAATTCGTAGTAAGCTAAGTTTGCACAACGTTTCATGGTTCCACTACAATGATCAGAAATTACTTGAATGAAGCATTTTGCATCACAACCCCCGCTCAACATCTCTGCTGAAACATCCCAGAAAACCGGGGATGTTTTGCAATTTTAAATGCCACTGCAGAAAACAAGACCATATTCTTTCAGTCATATTTCCTCACCTGGTGTACATTTATAGATAGTGTCTGTACTTGCCTTTGGTTATTTATAATGTCCTGATGCCATTTAAAAAATAATTCACAAAGAAAACTTCCAAGGAAGTCTAAGTAAGTAGATTTCCTTTAAGGCCTCATGAAAAATGAAGAGGACATACTTTGTTTCAGCTCATAGCGACAAGCATCAGATGCTCTTGTAGGCAACCCTTGCTAGGGGCACAGCAAATTTTTTCAGAGGTCTAACCCTGATGGATGCACAAAATAAGACTGACTGAGAGCAGAACTTTCAAGAGGAAAAAAGAGCAGTGGACTTCAGGGAAAATGGTGTTTCAGGCTACCTGTGTTCTTATAAATTGTAGCCAGGACTAAAAATTTAGGATAATGTGGAAAAAAATATTATACTACCTGCCACAGTTCGTTAAAGTACCATGCACAGAGCAAGCAGCTACTTAAGTAACTGAACAGATCCTGCTCCTCCACATTTTACTTTCCTTGAGAAAAGATGACTTCAATGACTTCAAATGTATTGCTGACATACCTTTCCTGGCTCCCTTCTGTGATGTGGTAGAGAAGATTGGCACCTCCATCAGCACAAGCTCTCAGGGCAGCTGCAAGTGAAGAAGGAGAACATCAGCACATTTGCATTATAAATAAAAACCCACAACTAGTTGACAGTGCTGCGTAAATTAATTGTTCATAGTGCCAAAGCTTGAGATCTTGTATGGCTTTTAGCTTCTGGTACTTGACTGCTTTCCCCGTTTCTCTAAATAGAAATTTGAACTGTTTTGACCAGACTAGTGCCAATCTTCATCTGACTGTGCCACTGCACTTGCAAATAGCTTATTTCTGTTATGAATAAAGTTCTATATGTCTAATTCAACAAACAACAAAGTAGAATTTAGCAACAATTTTAATTGAGCAGCAATTTTATATAAAATAATACAATCAAATATAATCAAGCAGATATAAAAATAATTTGGCAATGGTTTGGATAAAGCATAAGCAAAACCAACTGGGGTACAAACCCGACTGGGGTACTGGGGGCCGGGGGGTGGGGGATGGGAGTTTCTCACCCTGCCTCCTGTGTGAAAAACAAAGGAATCCAAACACAACCTATATACTGTATGCTAATACATATTCATCAATATTTTCCCATAAATCTCCTCCTATTTTCAATTCTTAAAATCTATATCACTGTACTGCACAGCACCTGCTCTGCTTGTTTCTAAGGGGTCTTCTGGCTTTTGGTGGTCACTGCCGACAAAGGCTTCTCCTCATCATCACTGTCCTTTGAACACCCCCACAGGTTGCACATGCACCCCAAGTCGTGTGTTATAGAAGCCAGCATTATATTCCAAAAATAAGCTTTATTATTTCTTAGATACCTGGAATAATTTCAATTTTATTCAATTTCAAGTCTGATTCCTTAATTATCCCGAGGCCTATTCCATTTTGGGATTTTACTTATCTCAAACTACATCCTGCATCCTATTTTCTCATGAACATCTGAAAACATCTGTTTTGTGACACTAATTACATACTCTTTTTCTCTATTACTTTTTAACAAATATTATCTAAAATATTGATATAGTTACAATTCTTAGCACGAATCAGATTCATTTATTACATTTCTATCTATCTGAACCTGCTGCCCAGCCAGCTTAAACTACAGACAGGCAAGTATTAAAACCTGAAAAGGCCCACTCTCCATCTACTGATGGATCCTCCACCTTGTCACAAGTGAGAACTTGCACTGTAAACACAACTATCTTCTCAGCCAGGCAGAAATTCCCCTATGGTGGCTCTACAGCAACCTGCATAACAATTGGGAAAGAAAAATAACCAAGAGTTAATAATGACAATACCTTTTTTTCTTTTTTGCCCCTCCTATGACACAACAATGGTAACTTTATTACAGTTCCTATATTTTTCCACAGACTGATATAAAGTAAGTGGTTTACATCTTAGCTTTAAATCTTGGACTATCCTGGTAAAAAACCACAACAATTTTCAGCACTTCCACCTAACCTGGCGACTGCAAAGGGCATGTGCCACTAATTCCAGTTGATTTCAACAAGCAGAGACATGCTATTCTCTTGTGATCCTTTTGTTTATAGAGATTAAAGTCAGAGAAAAGAGACAAGTCTAACACTATTACAAAATCAAACATTAATTGGTATCTTTTTTCATAAGCTTCCCTATTAATCATCATTTAACTAACACACAGCTCTTTCATGAGGTTTTTAAAACCTGATAAGCTATTAAGGATTGAAAATGACCATCTTGTCTTAGCAGTCTTTATCAGTTTTGCTCTGAGATGCACAAGTTAGATAGCTACAGTACTCAAGATAAAAGAAGCTGTTGCTTCCACACTAGGGCAGAGTGTTCCTTCCAGGCACAGAGAGACTGACTGGCAATACTGAAAGGGCTGAAAGTCACAGGGCCGGGGGAGAAAAAGAGGAGAGATAAGTAAAAAAAGGTACAAACAATCAGATCAGGCACTTCTCACCGCTAAGAATCCAATTTTCAGCCAAAGCCGCTTTCCTTTGGTGTTTATTTTTCAGTCAGAACCACCTGTCAGCAATGATACAAACCTGTACCTTTCCTTTTGGTGCACATTAGATGGGCAAGCCACCTTCTCCCTACTTAGCCAGCCTATACAAATTGGGACAACAGAGTTCACCTCTACAGCTGTTCTTATCTTTAAGTCATTCTTTCCTATGTGGGTGCTAAAATCCCAAAGGGAGTGTTTGTAAATGAATATCTACTGTGCAGTACCAAGTGACCTTGGCTGAGGATTTTTTTGGGGGACAGGGAGAAAGAAGGAAGCAGGACAAAACAAAAGCTACCAGTTCATCACAGGGGACTTTGGGTACCTCAGCTTTTTTCTTTCAGGCTAAAGCCATGAGCAGAGCAGGAGAACAAGCACTGTACTCCTCTGTACTGTTTCTAGCACAACTTCTGCTGCTGCTCTCTCCAGTGCCCACCATGGCAAGCAGTACTGCCCTCAGCCTTCTTGTACAGACCATGCTCTTCTCTGTTCCCTTAACCACTTCACCCACTCCTTACAGTCTCCACCCAAACCCATATTAACAAGCCAAGGTCAAGCAGATTTGATCCTGAGAAATCTTATTAGGTAAAGAAATTTCTAGATTATTCTAGAAGCTTGCCAGCAACTTACTATGGTGATTCCCTGCTTCAAGCAAGTGCCTCATCCAGTCTGATGAAGACAACATCACAGGACATAACACTACTTTTTGCCTGCTGTGTTTGACTGGAAGATTTTAGCTTCTCTTTTCATTTGAGGTTACATCTGAAAATGGATTGATACACCTCCTTTCACCTGGACATACCTGCTCTCTCAGGGAGTCCAGCTCACACAGAACATAGTAATGGCCCATTGCAAGAAGACTCTGTAATACCTGTCCTAAATCAGCCATCCTGTCCACTGGCTGCTTTAGCAGATAGAAGGCATCTAAGCAATGCCCAGGACCTAAGGTACATGACCTGCTGAAAGGCTGTTTCCTGGACATTTCCAGACAGTCACAGCTTTTTCCTTCTGAAAATAGTGAGTTTTCCATCTATTCTCCCACATTAAAAAAAAAAAAAAAATACATATATAAGTAGCTTATAACTTCTGGGGAAAAAAGAATGGGATGAGATACATAAAAAGAGATTAAAATCTATTATTGGTCTCAATTATTTTAACACAGCCAGAGCTTTAACTATTGTATATTCTCTCAATGGGCTTACCTCAAGTGAAGCCGGGCCCAAGATCTCTTCATCTGATCTTACAATTTTAAAACAATTGTAAACAAAAATGGTAAAACAATTTAAAACAAAAAACCCAAACCAAACTAAGCAATACAAAACTCTCCTGGTTTAGAGCAAATTTGGGAGAAAAACCTCTAAAGGGGTTCCTCTAGAAAGCAGATTCAAGCGGCCCTCCCCTAACTGGTTCAGGAGAAGATTTCTTTGGAGAAAAGTGGAAAAAACCTGTTTATTTAACAGGCAAAGCATTCACCAGCACAAAAAAATTGAACAATATTAATAAAACCTCTTGCTGCTCTGAAAAGATGACAAATTCAGAAAGTCCCCTTTGTGGGTTGCAGTTCAGCTCACTCAGTCTCTTATCAGTCCCTCTGGTGCTGGAAATGCCGCGGCCCAGGCCCGGCGGGCCACAGGTGCTTTTCTGTTTTTTTTCAGAGCAGGTTTAAACAGGTCCAAATAAAAAGAAAAACCACAGTCCAGGGAACTTCTCTGCCTCAGCTAGCTAAAACTAACTAAAAAGCAAAGGAGAGCTCCGTCCTGCTGTCTGTCCGCAGACAGCACAGTCCAGGAGCAGGATGCAGGGGAGCAAGTGCAGTGTCTGAAAACAAACTCTGCGCTTCTTCTCTCCTGCCCTTCACTCTCAGAACAACCATTAAAGGTGCAAAACTTACTATCCAGCATAAACAGAACAGGCAATTGGGGATACAAGCATCATATAGCCAACCCAAGACAAAAAAGAAATCAGTTTTCAATCAGTCTGGTACATGTAAAAATACTAAGATTCTCCCAAAGAAAGAAAGGTGCCTAAGTAACAGATCTACGACATTTCGATATTCTTCACACAGATATGGTGCTACTATTTGATAAATCAAAAGAGTTGCCTTATATAACTGCAATTTAAAACTGTCCTTCACATATTAATTCTTATTTATTAAAAAAAAATATTAAACTTCTGTAGCATTGTAAAGTTATTTAGAGAAACAATTTATGAGGTACTGATCCTTTACCAGCAGTTAATAACTTACACTGAAATCAAACAAAGCCTCAATTGCATTAAGGAACTAGCAGGTAATTAATAGATTGGCTGGAGGCCAGTAAATCATATATATCTACAGCTATGAACTAAGCTTTGCTTGACAAAAACTAATGATATATGTTAGCTGGAAGAATATGCATCATTATTACCTGGAAGTGTTTAAGGAGATGGTCAGCAATTCTAACCTTACAGTTTGGATGGAAAAAGCTCTATTAAAAACAACAGGAACTGATTTTTAACAGTTTCTTTTTATTAGAGACAAAATTGCTTTACAAACAACTATTTGGCCAAGGTGCACCATGGCAACTGTGTAGGCAAATCTAAGAATCACTAGGCACTCTGCAACAGCTCACACGAAACCTCATTAATTATTTCAGCAGAAACCAAAGGACCTGAACAAGATTTGGGCTTTGTTTTGCTTGGCTGGGCATTCTGAAAACAGAAACACCTTCTTCTGAGATGTTTTCAATTTAAACAGATGAAAAAAAATTAAAAGGTGGAAAGTGACACAGACTGATGAAGTGCTAAGGGTCACAAATGGGTCAAAGGCAAGTTATCCTCCAGGGTGACCAAAGTGGATGGTGAGGCTTATAAAGTGAAGAATAACTTAAGAGGCCAGTCAGAACACCAAAGGTCTTGCTCTTACCATCTCTTCTCCATCTCTCTCATCATCATCATCTTATGGAAGACCCCTCAAATTTGCTAGGTGGGCTGCACATGGAAGTATGCTCTTGCTGATGTACGTCAGAAAAATCTAAGTCCCCTAAGACATTATCCAAAGGCTAGAGGCAATTAACCTGGCCTCTGTGAAGTGACACATGCTAAGGAATTAGTTTATATTATATTTAACTAATGTAATATTAGTTTATATTATTTATATTAGCAAATATAAAAAACTTCCTGTCCAAGTAGCTCACTGAGCTCTGGTGGGTCAGGAGGACCAACATCTCCAGAAAAAATGTTGTGATATGCAGTTGGTAGCTGTAGCTTTTTCAACCAGCACAGCTGGAAAAGGAGGCGGCCTGTGATTTCAGCTATCCAGCTCAGCTGCAGAGCCCCATGGTACCATTTCATCCTTCTGTTATTGGATGATGCTAAGAGGACAAGGACATAAGTGCACTGCAGCCCCAGCTTAGCATGTGAAATTGCACTCCTTGGCATTACCACAAATTACCAATTTGACAATCTGAATATTCTGTGTTAAGCTCCACTCCTCAGAAGTAGCTCTGTCTGCCAAATTACCACCTTTTCTATCTGTTGGATTCCTTTCTCATATAACTCCAGTGTCAGTCAGGGAACTAGGGCATGGAGATATAATCAAAAAAATCAACTGTTTTATTGTGCAGGAGGGGGAACTCAATGCCACTGTCGATAACTGCTTCCCAAGTCATTGGGAGCAGCATGTGTTCAGTTCAGTCCAACTCTTGCCATGTCTGAAATTATGGCAAGAGTTAATACCCCCTCAGCCCCATCTATGTCAAGGAAGAGTTACATAAAGAGCATATAATCAAGCTATCCTAAGAGTTTCTCACAGGCAGCATGAATGAAGAAATAGAAGCCTTTCTGAGCAATGTCCTTCCTTTTAAATTGTGCATCTTCTGCTAGTAATATTTCCCTTTAGTGACTGAGTTTGAGGCACCATTTTAGGGCTAATTATTAGTTACAAAAATTATTCTAACACAACAAAACCATTGGAAACAGTTTACTTTATATTTACCCCTTTGGCAAATATAAAAACTTCCTGTTCCTGTGAGACAGGATATGAGCAGCATATGAAACACAAAAAAGGGAGGTCTTGGCTGTGAGCTAACAAGTTCTGATCCTTTTTGCAGAAAACGAAAAAGTATCTGATTGTATTCAATAGCCCTGCAAACTGAGGGGGACAAAAGTCTCCACAGAAGTGATGCAACTCTTGCAGACTAAGAGGAGTGCATAGAAAGGGAATACATTTATAAACATTACCAATACCTGGGAAAGAAAAGCATAACCTTATTATTCCTATTCTATTACTCCTTCCAATTAGCATTTAAAATATATTCTTGTCCAAACCGATCTTGAAATAAATCTTTTTTTTTGCTTAAATTCAAACTTGTGACAACTATCCTTAAACTGCTTTAGTATAGCCCCTCTGTTCTTTTTCTAATTTCACACAACTTCTTCTAGGTATGCAATCTCTTTCTCTCATTCCTTTATTGATTCAGTAGCCTGGTAACCATAATTAACCTGCCAGCAAAATCTACGCATAAGAGAACTCTGCTTAATTAATGACTTGGAGTGCAGGTAGTAATACATATGTGAAATAAATGGTAGATACACAGAGAATTGCTTGCTTGGCTTGATACATAGGGCCAACACATTTTTGTCCCAGTATTACTAAAAAATAGCAGTTACCAACAACAAAATGCATAATCTGTATTTATGTGCTGCCTCATTTTCTCCTTTGTCCGGCAGAACCTGCAAAAATAAATTTAACAAACCCATGGCTTTGTACAGCTGCAGATTGCTAGAAAGGGTATCAAACTGCATCTCCAACTATTGCCTCCCACCCACGTGTTTCCACCTGTGTTATCAGGACTGTTTGTAACTGCTATTCCATTTCAATTACAGGGCACTGCAGACATCCCTCTTCTGTCAGCCGCAGCTCTATTGAGCAAATCAGCTATCAGTCCATAATAGTTTTCTGCTTTGTGGTTGGACGTTGGTCTTGCTATGAGACTTTTTAGCTATTTAAAATAGGTCTGTCCTTAAGTTGCAAATGAGTGGTTTGGTTACTTAAAGAAACACCATCAAAGACATTGGCAAAAGCGGGGTTTTATATGAATTTGTGAAAATACAACTTTATATAGTTTGATGACAAGGTTCACTCTACTACTTGCTACAAAGATGAAAGCATACAAAAGATCACAATAGAAGGAATTTGAAATTATTTACATGGAAGATGGGAATACTAGAGCGGGTAAGGGTGCAAAGGATCTGGATGCAATGATAAGGGTGCAAAAGGGCTTTGCCGCACTTAGCCATTGAGTAATTTATATTAACAGAGCAATTTGATAGTGTTCCCTACAATTATAACAATGATTAACTATAGATTTGAGATGGTAACATTCATACTAATAATCAATTCGTATGCACACAGACGAAATAATGTGTACACCCTTTTGTATTTGTGCAAAGGTACCTATCATAAATTCCCCTTGAGTTCAGTGAAATGCTAACATCAAATCCCTTTGTGCTTGTCAGCAAGCAAGGCTGCACCTAAAGGAGTGTGGAGATGGGATGGGGGTATCAGCCCAGGCCTCATTGTTAGTGACAGTTCTTTGAGTATCACAGACTTGACAGCATGTGAGCTCTGAGGTGTCACACTCAGAGGGTTGCTACTCTAAAATTGTTTGTGTATCCAAGAAAGGTCCACCAACTACAAATCTCTTATACCTAAACCATGACTCCTAAACTATCCATATCAAAGAACATAGGTACCCATTAGTCCTGAGGCAAATGGATCACCAACACTGCAGCTATGCTCCCATATGGACCAGACTGGATCTCAATATGTAAAATGATTGTACTTTTGGTAAGGTAATGATATGTTTCCTATGAAGCTGCTGTGCTTCTTTAATTAATCTGCTTTGAGCTGTAAACATCATAGAGATCTCAGCCAAGCAGAGGCAAGATCCATTAAACAATTAAATATGAGAAGACAAGGAAGAAACCAATATGAGAATGAAATAGGAACACTATTCTTTTTCCAGTGCATTGATTCAATATTGAGCTAAAGCCACACATATAACACTTCTCTTTAGAAAGTTCACACAGAAATTAAACACAAGGAAAATGAAACAATTTTTCCCACAGACAAAAAACACCACTGAATTTTAACCAAAAATGTTACAGTCACAAAAAAAAAAAAAAAAAAAAAAAGAAAAAAGAAAAATTTAAAAGAAAATTCATAGTTTAAAAGAAAATTCTAGGAAAACTTATATCTTACCACTCACTTTGGGGGAAAAAAAAAGAAAAGGAACAGAGTAACCCTAAAAAAAATAAATTCCTAAGTACCAAAAACCACAAATTCAAGCAAAAAAACTTGAGTACCAGTAAACATGGTAGCAGTAATGTGCTGTCAGAGACAGAGGCAAGGGAGCAACTGTGGTTTGACTAAAAGTGAGCTTCTGCACTGTCTTCAGGAGCACTTCAGTGCAGAGTTCATTATGATGATTCATATTCAAGGCTGCTGGGTTTGGAGTAATCTCTTGTCAGGAGTTAGATTTAATATTCCTACAAGCCTTACTTAAGATATGATTTTGTCTTCTCTTTTCTGTCATTCTCCCATTCTGTCAAACCCAAGAGCTCTGGTACTCGCTGAGCTGCTTTACAACCACAGCTGTAACAGGCTCCACAGGCAAAGCAGCCCTGTGCTGTCTCACAGAGAAAACCAGGAGGAGAGAGCTTAAACATAAAGTACTTGCTGCCATCATTTCCATTAAAATCTAAGTGACCTTTTCATGACAAGGCCATGTGGCTTGATGCTACTGGGGGAAGAATCAGGAAGAAGTTTACTCTTTTTATTTTCTCCTTTTTTTTTCTCTGTTTGAAAAATGACAGCTAAAGCTATAATATAACATTTAATCAGTTTTTCTTTTTGCCCTGAGCACACATCTATTATTACTAGGTAACAGTAAGAAAACTTATTAGGGCACAGATTAAAAAAAAAAAAAAAAAAAGAAGGGAAAATGCACTGACACTGAAGTTCATAATATTAATCCTGACTTTTTTTCCTGATACACTATTTGTTTTGAATGCATTTAAAGAATAACTTTTCAAATGTAAGATCCTCACAAATCAAATGAACTGCTGAAACAAAAGCAGGAAGTCCTACCTGGGCCTTAAATCTGTATTTTCCAGAGTGAGAAGGAATACAAACTCCTTACAGCCATATATTTGCATTTTATTGAAGTCTGGTCTGATACCAGGAATCCCCCCTGAGATTCACAAGTCCTTCCTGTAGTCCCACAGGTTGGCCCCAGGGTTGGGTTGTATCCTGGCTTGCAGACCTTGCCTCTGTAAACCTTGATTGCTGCTGAAGGATCAAGCAAGTCTCAAACATTAAACCCCTACAGACACAATGCTGCAGACACAATCCATCCCATCAGGCAGCCTTTCAAACAACACCTGCTTTCATTGCTTTGCAACTGCAATGCACCTCACTAACAAAAATTTACTCTAGCCTGTCTACCAGGGTCCTACACCTACAGCAAACATCTACATTGAAATATAACTGAAGGTGAAGTAGCTGCCAGAGTGTGCAGCTAGCTTTTTTCTGCATCCATTTCCTGGTTATCAAGTGAAATGGAGAGGCTTCAACATTGACTTTATTTCTGAAGTTTTAAAATCATATTTAATAATATAATTGACCTCAAGCTTTGAATGCAACTTTTTGTTTCTTCATTTTCTATTTTCCATTGCTGCAGCATTGATTTCTGACAGAAGGAAAACAAACAGCTACAAATATGATGGAATACCCCAACTGCTTGCAATTTTAATTGCCGGTCAGCACTGTCATCAGACAAACTTTAGTAACAAGCTAACTTTATTCCTATATGGAAAAAAAAAAACCTGACTAAAAAAATAATCACCTTTATTAGGATTATACATCTACATTTGCTGCAAGGAGAGAAAAAAAAAAGAAGTTTGTTTTTTTTTTTTAATCTGGCATTGCATGAGCAATAACAGACTTCATGAAATCACTGCTCCCTACCCCAGAATGAGAAGGATGTGGGGCAGGCAGGGAGGCAACATTTGGAAAAAGGTGGTCAGCAGTGCTAAAACAGCAAAGAAGAAGAAATAGTTTCTTACTGCTGCTGACAACCAGCAACTCTATGCTCCTCATCACAACCAGATCAGTGCTCCTGTCTCTTCTGCTTCCCCTCAACAAAATGCATTAATAATTCAAGCCAACCTGCAAGTGTAAAGCAATGAGAATGGTAAGTTCAGATTCATGTCTCTGATTAAATATTTTCAGCTAATGCATTTATATTTCAAATTTTGTTTGCCTAAATTGGATTTGCAGTAGCCGGCAACTCATAAAAAAATTAATCACACCCTTATTTAAATTGCACGAATATATTAATTCTCCTGCTACTAAAACACACATCTTTCCTTAGAGCGCAGAAACAACCATTTTATACCATAGTGTAACAAAAACTTTTGTGTGCCAAGGAAATTTCAGGGCTCATAAAAATCAGAAACTCCAATTTTGTTAAAAGATAACTAGACTATTACAATGCATAAATTTCTCAATGAATCAAGCATGATTTGACACCAACTTGAAAACTTATTTAAAATATTCAAGAGAATAATCTTGGTCTAAAAGTTGTTTGGAATTAAGTATGTGAAAGAGGGACAAACAAGAAACCAGACAAGGATGGTAGATATATTTTCCTAATGCAAGTGGAACTGACCTTTATACTTTATTTTCTAATGTCTTGGTAACATAACCTGTGTTCATGCTACATACACTTGTGTATCAGTAATTTTCCCGACTTTTAACAGATAACTGTTCAATAGATTTTCAAACAAACAATTGTAACACCATCCAAAGAAATGGCCAAACCCCCCCCCTCCCCCAAACTTTTATTACTTAAGTTCTGAGAGTTACACTCTTGTTTCTGACTGACCCCCACATCTTTTCTGTTGTCTTAACTCCCAGATTTGGGCAGTGCTAAGCTGCAGTAGAAGTTTCTTTGAAGAAACTGGAAATGTAAAATTACAAGAAGACCTGATCTTACCTACTTTATTTCATATTCGGAATAACCACAAGTACATATGCCCTGGCATTTGCAGTAATCTGCACCAGAATGGTTTCATGGAAGCAGTGGATTTGCATTGCTTTTACTCTAGTACTGGCAGTTCAAAGGATGAAAAGGGGCACAGATATTACAATGTATGGCTCCTCTTAGGAAAAGAGGAGCTTTAGCTACTTGCATCAAGACTAATCCTGATCTCCAACATCTTCCCACAAAAAACAGATCTAAAATTAAAATAACATTCTTGTTAGGCACTTCCTTTAAGCTAAGTTTTCCAATAGTCAAGAAAGTAGGTTAGCTAGCATACTGATATAAAAGATCAGATCTGTGATAACATTTTCTTAAACACATTTCTTGCATTATTTGTTATTTAACAAAATAGTTGAAAACCCCCAAAGGATACAAAAAATAGGATATTTTCATTCTTAAAATATTACAGAAGGTGTGAGTTAGAATTTTCAAAAGAAATAATCAGCACCAACAATAATTTTTGGAAGCTTTTAGCTATCTTGATGAAATACTATGTTAAATCATCACAAGACACAAAGAAAGCTCATTTGGACTGTCAGAATCAGCTTCAAACCAGACTAGAAGCTGCATTTCTGAATGCTAAATGGGATTTCACATCTGAATTCTCTTACATAACACAAATGTAAAACCAATGCTGTCATCCTTGAAAGAAAATAATCAACATCTATATGGAAAGTCTGGTTATGAATGAAGATGGCATAGCAGCAATGTCCCAGCTCATAAAAGAGATGAAGAAACAAATGCATTGATTTCAAACCCTCTCTTTATTAAGACTATAAAAGAACTTTTAACACAAAATTTCCAAATAAAACTATTTGTAGGAGGCAATCTAGAGCTTACTGTACAAAACTGAGTGTATATTCTCAGGGGGAATAAACTTCCGTGTGACAACTCTCCTCATAGCAAGGCTGCAAACAGGTAATTAATTTATAGATCTCTGCATGAAGTAGGAGCAGCTCTTGTCCTCTGGCAGTTCCCTAAGGCTTCAAAAAGGGAAAAGAGAGTAGAGTGAATGGAAAAGTAGAGGCTCAGGGAGTATTCCAGACCCCGAATTTGGGACTGTTCAGTGTTCTAAACTACTCAAAGTGTGGTTTTAGTAGCAGATTTGTCCATGTCTAGTTTCCAGTTACAAAGATAATCAGTACATTGCACATGACTTTTATCAAAATGATACAGTTACTGCTCCAGGCCTTCTATTTCAATCCGTTACAAATAGGCCTAAAAGTGCAAAATCAAAGAACTTTTCCCTCTCATTCTGGTCAATATTTTTCCTTTGAAGTAGAGAGACTGGATTTTAGCATATATTGAAGTCTGCAGTTCAGAAGTGAATTAATGCAAACCAGGTATGAATTCTTTGTTTTGTTTAAATTACCTCCTATTATATCCCTTTTTAAATAAATGCTAATACAGAAGCATTTTGCCATTCCCTGAGGATAAGCTAAACCACTTAATCCTCATTGACCAGAAATATTGGCCTCTTCTTTGGGGCCATTTTCCCCTTGTAGTTGAAACATGTGCATTCAATAAACAAAACCTTAGATTCAGCGCACCTGAGCTTACTCTGAAAGTCTGCTTTTAGAATATGTTCCCTGTGAAACAAACAAGCAAAACCCCAGGACACAGCCTTGTTCAAATGGTAATACATTACATGTTGTATCTGCTGCTCTTGCTTCTCAAAATGGTACAGTGAAAAAGAACCCCAAGAATTATATAGCAGCTGTGAGCACTACAATAAAAAGTGCCCCATTTCAATGTTGCTACTTAATTGAAAATTATACCCTGTTAAATTTTCCCAAGAAATATGGCTTATAAAAATGTCCTAAGTATATTTAATATATTCTTATTTAAACCAGCTAAGTGTTGGCCAAAAAGAATATCAATACTCTGTTTAATTTACAAGCTCTGTCCATACTAAACACTTCATTATTAGGAACAGAAAATATTAGAAGACAGGATGTTCAAATGTGATTTGAATTACTGTACCAATCCCATGCTACCTTATCTGCCACATATGCTGGAGATTCCAGATTAGTACACAACATTTTCATTTAAAGGAACGTGTTCCTGCATTCAGCCTTGTTTAAATCAGTATTGATAGTGAAGAGCTGGTAAAATGATTAATAAAATTTTATTTTTACTTGCTTAATCTGGATTTATCTTTTGTGACCTTACAGTATCATTACCTACTGGGCTTTAAAGCACAAGAATTAAACAGAAGTCAGTCTTTTCACCTGGCACTTATGTCCCTGCTTTGAAAGAGGAGAACTCCTGTCTTCTCCAGATACCCAGTTTTCTTTCTCTGCGCTCATCAGTTCTTGACTGAGGCTCTGATAGCACCCCTATAGAGGGGGATTACAGGGCCTGAGCCTTAAATATTTAATATTAGAGAGTTAAAAACAAATAAACAAACACCCAATCACTATACATCAAAAAATAACAACAAACAAAACCAAAACTCCAAACCAAATCCAACTCTACAACAAACACATACTAGTATGTGTAAGAAAGGACTTTCATGTAAAATATCTATTTTCTCACTCCTTTTTACTAGTTTACTTCCAAATGTCTCTGTTGGGCATGCATTAGCTAAGACACTCAAGGTCAAGCTCAGCCAGCCCACTTCAGGACGGCATGTTTAAGGCAGGATTCTTTCTCATAAGAGGTTTGATGAAAGAATTGCTCTAACTCATGTGACAATACCTGAGTAAGCCCCTGTGGCAGATGGCTGCCTGTGTGCAGAGCTGAACATCCAGCACTGGGCACCAATGCCCTGACTGCACACACAACACTCTCACAGACCTGCAAAAATATCTCTGAATCTTTGGTTCACAAGATGCTACACAAGTACCATAAAGGCATCAAGCATGGTTTTGCCAGTGTAGAAAAAGATTTGCATAATGCCTCACTACCTCCTTGGTACGGTCACCAGAGCTTCTAACGTATTTTGCAATGTGAAGAGGGTTTTTGCTTAAAGATGCAATGATTTTTCTGAAAGATTAAAAGGTGACCAAACTGCCACCTTTATAAACTAAAATAATGTTTAAAAAGGAGAACTAGAGATTCTGGTTCTTTCATTTAGCTTGTTCACAGGTAAAACTGCATACTATCAAGTCACAGCCTATCAATAGTCCCCTGGCAGAGAAAAGACATCTCAAAAATTTGATTTTACAGCTGGCTTCCCAGTCTCAGAAACGTTTGATGCTCTTTTCACAAACCATAATCAATAGCTGTGACTAACTGAAGAAGGTTTTGTTTACGTGATTAATTTCTCCTCTAGTCAACTCAACACCTAACTTCTTAAAAGGCTTACCTGGAGGGGCATGAAATAGTATTTGCTTTAAGCCATAATTCAAGAGGTTCTTGCATGCAGCTGTTCCTCACCCCTCTCTGTTCTGCTCCCACTGCTGCTCCTCATCCCCACTGCCTTCTATTCCAGGATGTGCTTTATGAGCCACATAGTTAGTTTACTTTACTTAAAATTTAGCAATTGTGAGAGAAAAGCAAAAAATGTAAGCAAAAGGGTATGGACTTCCTGGGGTTCTGTAGAAAAAAATTCTGAAAACAAAGCAAAAAAGACAGGTTCTTATACCATAATCAAGAATAAAAGATGTAAGGGTCATGCTATTTCGCTTTACGTGCAATAACCTTGTGCACTGTCCTGTCACACCACCAAGGATGAGAGCTCCAAGCTAAGCTGTTCCCATGCCAGTAGCTTGTCAAAGACTGTATCATACCCTGGGCAGGTTCAGAGTGGAGGCAAACTGGCCTTGGAGAGAGTGGGTGTGCCCAGGGAGCTGCAGGCACAGCACTGTTGTCACTCTCTCCATGTGAATGGCTCCCATGCCACTGGAGAGAAGGGAATTGCACACCACACTGTGCCTGGTGCAAAGACGCTGCCTCTTTCCAGCAGCAGACAAGGGTCACACCAAGCCATCACTGATGCTGCTCTCCCAGCCACCACAAAACAATAGAAGCCTCTGCAGGGGGAGAACACAACTACTGGCCTCCAGGGAGGCATTCATCTGGTTTGAGAGTAAAGAATGGGCCAGGTAGGAAATCAAATTATATCTCTTTTCTTCCCAGGCATGAGGGGTGCATTTCCTCACATACAGTGAAAACAACAAGCAACATTTAAAAAAACATTTGCTCCCTAAACATTTGCTCCAGTCACTTCTCTTCTAAAGAGGAATGACCACCCATTCACCCATTCAACAGTAAAATAATGCAATATGCATTTGGGAAAAAAAAAACAAAAAACAAAATCAAACCTAAATAAGAAAATAAGAGAACCAACAAACCACTGGTCTGTTAAAACTTAAGAATACTAAGAAAGAAATGCTTATATAAGAAGAAATACTTAAAAATAACCACGCAGAAAAATAAATTAAAAAACCCCACAACAAATAATTAAAGGTAACCTTTAAATTACTGTAGCAGTCTATAAGAGATATGCTGCAAATTTTAATAATATTGTTTGGAACATCAGTCATTTTGCTCTTGCTGAAATTCATTTTTGATAATGCAATAGTAACATCTCACAAATGATATTAAATTTCTACTTTGTATTAAGTAGAATTGTATTATTAGCATGGTACAGTGTATGCATCTCTGCTGGGATTACATTCATGCTGAAAAAAACAATGTTTTTTTCCTATTACTGATATACGTTACCTATTTTGACATTGGGAAATATATTTCACTAAACTATAAACTAACAAAATCTCTCATCTAAGAGGATATCACTGAAGTTTCCCTCCTGGTATATTTTCAGTTCCTAGCCAGCAGACATCCTGCTAATTTTTTTTTTACAAAAACTCATTTGATTTGCAGCATACCTGTGAGCCCATATACTACAGTTAGCATGTCCAGTCCAATTATTCTTGCTCAATCTTTGACCAAACTATTGGGAAATCTGCCTGCAGGAGGAACAAAAGATTGCAGCTGACAGACCTATGTCTTCCTGAACAAAACTCAAGAGGCCTCCTTCCAGGATCTCTCTCCATTCAGTCTTTCCATTTGTCTACCAGCACCCTGAGAGAGTCCCATGGCAGCTTGGAGGGAGAAAGAAATGGGGAATTATTGTTATATTTATATTCAAACATATCTATACTGACATGATTTTCCAATGCTTCCAATTTTTTTCATCCTAACATTTGTTTCTCAGTTTAAGAATTGGGATCACTGCTTTCTATTCACCTTTCACACTGATGAATCACCTTGAACATCCTCCAGCTGGCCCTAACCCTCCCATTTCTTGTCAGGGTATTGAAGAAATGAGCTCTAACAGGGATTTAAAAGAGGAATAGAGAGGACTCACCTTATCTGATAAAATCTGCCTTCTGCTATAAGCTGCAAACAGTTCCAGATATGAATTAGGGAGGTTATCAAAGACAGGCCAGGAAATCATGCTCCACACTAATGGATCAATCCCCCTACTAATGGATCAAGACTGTGGTTAGCAAATACTGGTACTTCAGCAAAATTCAGGTTTTAGCCACATAATTACTTCAATTCACTACAGAGGGTACATTTCCAAACACACCCCCTAATTTGCTGTTGCAGAATGATGTATAATTTACAGTGCATTCTGTACTGGTTCTGAAGCCCACCAACACACTTCCACATGCTGAAGTGACACATCCCATCACACCTGCACAGTAGGGGAGATTCCATAAAAAGAGATTAAACTCTCAAACATTTGGTGTGAAAAGCAGCCATGGCCATTAAGTTTGGGACTGGTGCATGCACACCATGTGGATTCAAACTGGTACCCTCAGGGGCATTTTTTTTTCTTTTGCAATAACACCAGAATCTGGAGGAAGATAGGGAACTTGAATACAGTCTACAATAGCTCCTAGCAATCACCTGGGGAGCAGCAAATGACACCTTTGAGCCACAAAGCACTTTCTGTGACGCCTGCCCTTGGCAGCAGGTGTCGCTGCAAGGCAAAGGCACAGCAATTAGTAAATTATTGGGACATAGACAAGAACAGAAGCAGGCAAAGATGCTTCGTGGTAGGCGGGAAGAACATGCACATTCCTGACAGCTGGTAGCTGTGCAGTCCTCTTGTGCTAAGTGTTTTGGCTGCAAACATGATCAAACAGCAGATTGCTAGTATACACCTGCCTGAAAAAAAGCATGGAAACTCTTACTATTAAGGTAACAGCTTGCACAGCAGCATTCTTTATGTTTAGTTTTCCACTTACTGAGTGCTCAGTCCTCTCGACACATTAAAGAGTTTACTGCTACTCAGTACAAACAGAACTCTATGCAGCACCTCATTTAATCCTCCAAGCCCAGCTTCAAACTACCCAAATTGTGCCTTTAAGTTCCTGCAGTGGGCCTTCTAAGGATGAATTCATGCATAAATTCCTGTCACTCTAGCGTCCAGCCATCCCAGGTTATGGATATTTCATCTTCTAGGAAGCAGTGTCAGCTGGGTTACATCCAGCACAAAACAAGAGGCAGACACCTCTTCTCAGCTCTTGTGTGTCATTTCAGCCACTGGCTGATATTAGGGATCACCATTTTTGACCCTCTTCAAGTCCTTTAGGATTCTGTAATATGTTTCTCTTCACACTGCAGAGAAATTGCAGAGGCTGATGTCTCCGTGAGAGGAGAAGGTTTTTTCCAGAAGGGTTTTCAGCCTGCTGTCAAGTAGTCTCTCCCTTCTACTCTTTCATGCCTGAAATATTAGCCTTCAGCTGCCACTGACACAAAAAAAGCCATTTTCTGCTACAGCATTGAGCCATTTTACAAAGAAACTGCCAGCTAAATTAAGAGCTAGTCTTTTACTACAAGTCTAACAAGGCAAGAGAACTATTTAAATAATGACAAGGCAAGAAAAATACTAACTCATAGTCCAGAGATTCCTAGAACTACAGTGCCATGATTTACTTTGAAAAGAGGGCTGTTGCTACTAAGAACAGATCCTACAAGGTCTTGACTTCCCCAAACGGCTTCAAGCTAGAGATATAAAAGTCACTGCTCTTATCACCACCACCAGAATCTACTACTAAAGGTGCTAAGTTGGTTTTAAAAGAACACTTAGAAAGCAGATAGACACCATAGTAAGCAAAGGTTGTGCAGAGACCTGGAACGGGCACTGGGGCAAACTGTGAATGTGCTGAGTACCTGCACTGTCAGCCTGGCAGAGGGCAAAGATCAGCAGAACTGCTGAGCAAACTGAGCAAGGAGGGGTTTCCAGCCATTGCCTGGAAGAAGCCAGTAAAATAGCTTTTCATCAAGGGATGTCCTTCAAGATGCATGTGGAGTATACGTGGGGATATTTTTTTTTGTTTTGTTTCTTTAACAAACAGAAACCACTTCTACAGCAAAGGTTTTATGCCACCCTCTCTGAAGCACACTCACAGTTTTCCTGCAGGGAGAAGTATAAGAACTCGGAGTTTGAAAACATGAGTTACTCCTCCTCCAATGAGGCACTGAGGTACTATTTCACTGGTACTGCCACCAGAGCTGATACCACCAGGCCATAGTGGTAGTTAGTGACACTAAAACAAACCAGACTGCAGGGCATCAGGCAAGCAAAGTACCTTGCTACATCTTTTACTCCTCTCTTCTCTCTCTTCCACCCCCACCTCACCAATTTAATATGAATAGGAGCTTGGCCTAAGACTTTTTGTGCTTACAGTGACTGGCACATCAACCCTCTCCAGGCACTACCTTAATAAAAACAAGACAGACAAAGCAGAGAGAAAATGGATAACATAATATCTATAAAACTCACAATACCCACTGGAAGCAACCTGTAGGTTGCTAATGCCAATCCCTAATGCAGCAGCACTCTCTTATGTCTGCACAATATCTAATAAAATACAACCTCTGGGAAAGAAACTCATCATCTCCTTCTGTTCCTCTGTGCAAGCAAGACCTCTTGTTTGCCAGTTCAGCAAAGACCCTGAGCTGTGACCAGAAAAAAAGCTGCCAAAATTATTTACTGTGCTGTGGGCTGCACCCAGACTGTGACCAGCGAGGCAGGAGGTGAGGGGCTCCTTGCTTCACTCCTGCAGTCATTTTCCCCAGCAGTACTTGGTCTGTGACCCAAGGAAGGTGTGTAGCTACAGCAGGGGTGGGTGCAGGCACAGCAGAGCCCTGCAGACAGTGCTCAGGCCTGGGGAATGGGACGCTTGACTGCTATATCCATCTCAGGAGGCAGAAGCCAAGCCTGAGCTCTGAAAATACAACCCGAAGCAGGGGAGACACAACAGCAGCTTATATAAACCTGCACTCTGAAGCAGCTTTAGAAGGGGAAAGAAAACCCTGTAGAGACTGCAGTCAGGGAAGAATAAGGCTGTCAAAGGTTTTACTTCCCATAAAGCATAACATCGAGTTAGTGATTATAGCCCAAACAGACACTAATTTTATTTAAAAATTGAAATTTTACTGCCTTTTTTTTTTAATTATAAAAGAACTGCATGGCCTGTTAAATTTGATTTTTCTTGGGCTTAAAAAATGGTCATCTGTATACATAACAGTCTCATATTGATTACAATATGTCTCTGACAGACAAGTTTCAGGGAAATCTGTTTCAAAAACATATTTAGTAGTAGAATCAAAAAACATTTTCAAACTTAATGCTTCTGTTTTAAAAGGCATGACTTTTAGAGAAGTGTTTGTGGTAATGTATGGAAATGTAGTCACAATGTAAGAAAAAAAAGGAGACCATAATGTGTGCAATGAGAAAAAAAGGATCACTCAAATGTTCAATATGCTCAGTACACTGTTGCTTGAATATTAAAGAATATTAAATTTCCACCTTGACACTGTTGAGTCAAGGATGGAAAGAAGACTCCAGTCTTCAGGTGGATCAGAAGGCAAAAGTGTTTAATGAAAATAGCGGGTCTTTTTATAATGTGACTCGCTAAGGTGATACTTGATTGGTCTCAAAGCAGAAACATCTCACATTATTGGTGACTATGAATAGCACACTCTGGAAAACCATATCTATAAACAATGGTTATAGAAAGAGATATAATCATTGTTTGAATTCTTTAGTCTAAGTTTTCCACAGCTCCTACACAGCTTCCCAGGATTTTCCTGGGAGAAACATCTCTCTCTCTCTGTTCAGAGGATATGTAATTTCTACACCACCTGGGTTTTTTTTTTTACTATTTCACGGCAATATTAAATCATTCTTTTTAGTAGTTTTGTCATTTAAAAATATTTTTCTTCTCCCCTTTTCTCTAGTAGAATGGACTGTTTTAGAAGCAGTTAGTTTTATGTGATCAAAGAGCAAAGCATACCGAAAAGTGAAACCAGACTTTGTTACTGTAATTGCCATAGTATCAGAAATGTGCCTTGTGGGTGGCCAAGGGACCTTTAATGTTCTTGTGACATGGTCCATAGCTTGGCCCATGTCCTGATCTGATTGGAGCTCCATGATAAAGTGCGCAGTGCTGTGCTAAATGTAATTCTCCTCGAAATTTGTTGTGTGAAGTTTCCAAGGCTCTGCTAGAACAGAGAAGTTTCAGCTTCAGCTCGTGTGAGTCCATACAGCCACAGCTATTTAAATTCCCACTGCCGGGAGGCACGTGTGCACTGTTTGCTCATACTGCACGGCTTCCGCTCTCACTTTTAAGCCATCTGTTATTGCACCAAAGTCCAAATGATTTTTAACAAAGACAGAATGTTCAAACCAACAGTGAAAAGACAGCTGAAAAGTCCATAAATATGTATCTCCAAGATATCTGCCTAGCCTGAAAAGACATGTTAATAAAATTCAGAAGGACAAGTAAAGTACAAGAAGCTAAAGAAACAATTTTTTTTTCTCACAAAATAATCTTAAAATATCAATTTTAAAAATTGCTTATCTCAACTCTATTTCTGGGTATACGTAATCTGTATCAAAAAGCTGCAATACCCTATGATATGAACATCTGAGCATGTGTGGCTTTTAGTATCACCCATGATACCTTTCATTAGTGAGGTTTTTATGTTATTTACGTTCAGTTGAGATCAGTTACTTGAGATCAGCTGTGCCTTCTGCACACATTCACTAGTCTTAGCAAGCATATACTCCTTTTACTCAATATTAATGTAAATCAAATGCTTTTCTCACGTAAGTGTTCATTCTGGTGTCATAACTTGGCTTCATAAATGCCAGAAGTCAAGAAGCACCAGAAATCACTGCTTTAGAACAAGCATTTTTCTTGTTACATTTGAGATACTACAAATTGAGCAATTTCTTTTCAGTCTTTAAACTGCATTACAATGATACTGCACCTCAGATTCAGGAGAACTGGGTAAGTAAAATACTTTAAAAACAAGCAAATTATTATAAAAGTGAAAGCGATTGGGAAATAAAATCGTATGTGCTATAAATTTTCTTACAGAAACTGTCCTTTGCTTTTCAACTTAAAACTGAGCAATGAAACAGACTGAAGAATACACTCCATATCTTTTGAATGCAAAACTAAACCATAATATCTGGGAAACAGCCAGAATGAAACTTTAACCAAAATTCTCATTTTCTTCTGATAAAGCAAGCTATGGAGTTTGTTACTTGGAGCAAGTGGTGGGATATAATTGGATTAAGGAGTAAAGGAGTTAATCCAATTTTACCTACTCCCCTTCAACACAAATATATTGCAAACCTCAAATCACCCATGTGTGAACCCTATAGTACTCCTAGTTTTCAAAGGGATTCCCCTGAATTTCCCCTTCTTCTCTGTAACATTCAGCTCACCTTGAAGACAAGAGAGCTTGTCAAACTACTATTAACACAGAAGGAAAATAAATATTTAAATCTCACTCCTGCTAATCAGATCTGAATAAATAAAAAGGCACCATTTAATCATTAGAATGAAACAAGAACAACAATAATACAGACACAGAGGAAGTCTAAGTAAATAATTTTATTTTTGTTTGGGATTTTTTTACCTACCCCCCAACTTAAGGGGGACCATTAAAACCCACTTTCATCTACCATTTGAGAGTTATGTGGTGATCCCAAATACATGAAAATAAATTCTTTATTCCACCTCTTCTTCCTCCATGCTCTTTGCTTTTATGGTGGTTGTAACTTTGCTACTCATAAAGAGTGACAGAGAATGCAGTCCAAATGTAGCAAAGTCAGCATTAACTAATAAAAGGAAATCTCATCACAGAAGGGAAAGTTATAAGCAAGCTTAAACCTATCTAAAATTAACACACAAATCCACTTCCCAGCAGTCCTGCAGTACTCTCAAAACCAACTCCCTCAAGGATTGCTCAACTTAGAAAATGGGATAAGGGAAAAAGCAAGGAGAAATAAGTAAGGTGAGAGTCTCTGTGTGTACATTTATGTACATAATTTATTATTAGCATAGTCACTGAGCAAGCAAATTCCCATAGATTTAAATATACAGCTTTAACATGTTAGTTATTGTGAGTTTTAAATGTAGAATTTCCACCGCAGCTTCCAAGTCATTATTATAAACATCTCAAGGAAGAAAATAAAAAAACATATATTAAGAACTAGATCAATGAGAACTTTACTAAAGACCCATTCCAAAACAAACAGGATAATCCAGACAAGTTTAGCAGTCAAAAATTAATTTCCAAGTGAAAAAAAATTGGAAATTATTCTTTCATAGCTCATGCAGATCTAGCAGCATGTTTTACTGCCCTCTCTACTGGAACCTTCTACTATAATTCTGATATCCCTTTCTTTGGGAGGGTAAGTCTTTTCACTCAACTAGAATCTTTAGGGAGTATGCTAAATAAACCAACAAAAACAAACAAAAAATACACCAAGCCAAGTTCTGCATTTTTTAGTTATACATGCACATACAAATTGTTTCTATGCATATTAACATTGTATATACATGTACACTAAGTTAAAATATTTTAGGCATTCTTTCTAACAAGAGAAAAACCTTTCTATATTTATATACGCTTCTGGTGGAAGCAGAGATAGATATTTATTGTCAATACAGTCTCTTTTTCAACAGCAAATATTCTTTCAGAAATATTTTGATTAATCTTTTAGGCATATGGATCTTACTATTAACTGTGGTAAAATGCAAGGTAATTGATTATGCTAAACTATTTGAAGAACATTAGTATAGCAATATTTATTTATGAGGCAGCAAAACAAGGAAAACAAAGCTCTCAAGTGAAAGATCTGTTTTTTCAACAGTGTTTCTGACAATTATTTTTGAATCATACATATTCATCGGGGTGGTTAAACTCCCCAGTGTGACACCAATGAGGGGCTGGAAGAAGGGTCCAGGAAATTACTGTCCTGTCAGCCTGACCTTGGTGCCAGGGAAGGTTATGGAACAGATTATCTCAAGTGTGAGCACATGGCACTTACAGGTAAAACAGGGGAGCAGACCCAGGTTCAGATGAGGCACAGGTTTAGGAAAGCCTTGCCTGAGCAGCCTGATCTCCTCTTATGACCGGGTGACCTGCCTGGTGGATGAGGGGAAGGTGTGTATGTTGTCTAACCAGACATCAGGAAACTTTTGATACTGTATCCCATGACACTCTGCAAGGGAAGCTGGTGCACCATGGCTTGGATGGGTGCACTCTGCCAGATTAAGAACCACTTGGATGGCTCAGCTGAGAGAGTCATGGCAAATGGTGCTGCATCTAGTGGGTGGCCAGCCACCAGTAGTGTCCCCCAGGGATCTGTGTTAGTCCTGTTTAATACCCTTACCAATGATCTGGATGAAGGGGTTAAGTATAAATTCATGGATGACAGCAAGTCAATCTGCTGCAGGGTATCTATCTGCAGAGGGATTTGGACAGGCTGGATTGATGGGCCAAGACCAACAGTATGAGGTTCAACACAGCCCAGTGCCAGGGCCCACACTTTGCCCAACAACCCCAGGCTAAAAGTCTACTGCCCACAGTGTCTGGAAAGCTGCCCATCAGGGCAGGACCAGGGGGTGCTGGGCAGCAGCAGCTGAACATGAGCCAGCAGTGTACCCAGTGGACCAAGCAGGCCAAGGGCATCCTGGCCTGGATCAGCAATAGTGTGGCCAGCAGGAGCAGGGCCAGAACCAGATTGTTCCCCTGTACTTGGCACTGGTAAGGCTGCATCTCAAGCCCTGTGCTCAGTTTTGGGCCCCTCACTACAAGAAAGATAATGAGGTACTGTAGCATGTCAAGAGAAAGGCAACAAAGCTGGTGAGGGGTGTGGGGAGTAAATCTTAGTAGGAGCAGTCGAGGGAGCTGAGGTTGTTTAGCCTGGAGAAGAGAAGGCTCAGGGGAGACCTCATCACTCCCTACAGCTGCCTGAAAGCAGGTTGGAGACAGGTGACGGTCAGTCTCTTCTCCCAGGTAACAGGATGGCAGGACAGGATGATAATTCTCAAGTTTTGCCAGGGAAGGTTCAGGCTGGACATCAGGAACAACTTCTTAATGGAAAGGGTTGTTAAACATTGGAATGGACTGCTCAGGAAGGTGGTGAGGTCACCACCTGGAGCTGTTCAAGAAATGACTGGAAGCAGCACTTCCTGCCATGCCTAATTGACAAAGTGAGGATTGGTAGAAGGTTAGACTCAGTGATCTTAGAGATCTTTTCCAACTTAAATGAGTCTGTTTATTAAATGCTATTAAAAAATACTTTAAGCCATCAGTACAAAGAGCATCTCACACAGACCAGTCACAATCAGGGAGTTGTGGTTTCCCAACAACAGACATTTGCCCATGATGCAAGGGAGCAGAACTGGCTTAAAGGTGCACAGCTCCAAAGGGTTCATTTGTCAGTAAAGCATTAACAAACTGCCACCACCATGAAGTCAAATTCAGGTCAGACCTAAAAAATCATTCACATCAGCACCACTTGCACAAATACAGAGCCTCACAGAATCCTCCTTGCGGCAATGTAGGCAGAGACGTCTGCTGTGGGCTGCAACTAACACATTGCCCAGAGCACACCAGCACAGGGACTGAGGACCCAACACAGGTTCCCAGATGAAGGCACAAAACACTCCAGTACCTAAGCAACCACAGTCATTTCACACTTTGCCATACACATCAAACAAATGCCATCTTTAATTAAGATCATGCCAGAGAAGCAACACCAAGTCATTTTCACGCTCTCTAGCAAGCTTAGATGAACTATGCTCTCCATCTGTGATTTGGAAGCAAGGGACAAGAATAAAAAAAAATATCATCTATTATTAAGTTCAATAAAAACACATGAATGAACATAGCTTCAAGAGCTCCTTGATGACTTTAAAGCAAATATTTTTTATGAGCTATCATGCCTCTTTAGGAAACTCAGAGTTTGTTATTGTTGTTAGAAAAAAATAAATATACATAACCACAATTCCAAAACTAACCCTAGTAAACTGAAACTTTTTCCACCCAGCCCAACAAAATATTCTTACTGGGTGCCAGGGGCAAGGGAAGCAAAGTTAAGTCCCAAACATCACCTACTCCTTCCCAGCTCTGCTGCCCCAACCACACAGTCAGTATTTGGCTGCTGCAACTCTCTGATGGAGATTTGGGCATGCATCTTTTCCATTCTTTTCCTTACTTTCTCACTTCCCCCACCGCATCACTCAATTCTGTGTCATGAACATTTTGTTTGTTTGTATGAGCACAGAGCAAGTGAACTGAACCCACGTCGTCAATTAAACCAAAGTCAATTTGGAGAGAAATACAGAAGGTTAATTAACTGCTAATGATTTTGGCATTTATTTAGGTTAGTCCTTAAACTTAATTTATTGATGTGACAGTATATCAATGTGCCACGATTTATAAAAGACACTTGAGAAGCAAAAAGGTTGGTCATACAACATTCAGGGTTGCACACTAAAAAACGTACAGGTGTAATAAAAACTCTTTCAAAGGAACACTCTCAGATTACAAACATTGAATTTCACACCTGAAACAACATATCAGAGGAGACTTGCTCTGAGAACCAGCTAAGCCTAACACAGCCACAGAGCGTTCTGTGCTAGCAAAGTGTAAGTAGTTAGTTCCTAAATACAGCTCCAGAAACTTAGTGCCAGGCTGCCACTTCCAAAGCCCTCTTGGAGGTCATTTCATGGCATACCCTGATGCACTGTTTTTTCATAGCTGCTGCTAGCGCTGAAAATCAGGGACATGCAAAATCAATAGATTGGAATGAAAACTGCTCTTTCTATGAGTACAACATAAGCTATGGCACAGACAGTACAACCTAGAAAATTTACTTCAAGTTAACTTTCCTGTAAGAAATTAAACCAACTGTGACAACAGCATGAGAGGATAAATAAATACATGATTCTCAACCACTTTCAGTCATGGGTCAATCTTTTAGTCTGAAGTACTCCAGCACAGTCAGGTGGCTTCTCAGAAGCTCAAGTACAGATCACAGCATGAGTCAAGGAAAACACTTCTTATTGCTGAGGTGGGAAGGGAAAACAACGTGACTTGGATGAAAACCTGAAAGTTGGCTTTGCACAGCATGTAGGATTTAAAAAAAGAGCAAAACTAAGATCCAAAACTAAGTAAAACTAAGTTTATTCCACAAAGGAATACAGGTACCTTCTTACCAGTTTTAGACTTAATACATTCACCTTCTATCCAGAGAGGTCAAAGCTGAGATAAACAGGTAACACGCTGGTGCTCAACACAACAGAGGGAGAAGGAATCACACTGCCATTCATTTATGCAACAAAATCTTAATTAAGCTTCTAAATAAGAGCCTTTTGAGATTCCAGCTTAAAACGCTGGAAGGCACATGTGGACATTTCCTATAATAAGGGTCATGCAGAAGGAGTACAGGAGACATCCAACTTCAGGTAGAAACACTTGTCTGACTGCAGCCCTTTTCTCACTCTAAGACCAATATTGCAACTCCACGTTGTTAATCCTAAAGTATCGTCTCAATCATGAATACTGTAGTCAAGATATTCAGAGCAAACTAAAAAAAAAACATTGGCACATTTTAGCAGACAATCTGCAGTGCAAATGCAGAAAGCGTTAGAAAGAAACTGATATAACAATCAGCATTTATTGCAGTAATCCAGTGGAGTGAATAAAGATAATTAAGTTAGTAGTGAACTTTCACCCAATCTGTTTGTCACTAACAGGCCACAACCAAAACAAAGGTAAATGGAAGATGATGATAGGAAATCATTCAGTAAAGTACTTAAAAAATAGCCCTATTGGTACAGAACATATTCAAAGAATTGTGGTTGCTTATCAAATCCCCTGAATCAAGGGGTAAAATAAATATATTATTAATAAATTTTGTTGTTATTAGGAGGAAGACCTCAGAGAAGAGGAGCTTTGCCTTGTGGAAAACAATTAAGTTTGTAGCCAGGCCAAGAACACCTGCAGGAAACCCACAAATGAGCAGGGTAACCCTGGGAGAATCAGTGCATATGAGCTTGGAACACTGATCATGCAATTAACACATGGATAGCAGGAATATACACATTTCCATCAAAGCCCTACTAGACAGACCATACCTGTTTAAAAAAGTATCTGAACACAAAGAATAACAAGCTTGCTTTCACAGCATGAGGATGAAACTGAGAGTACCGAGCTACAGTCTGCTACTCTTCTACAGCTGTACTGCCTGTGTGACTCCAGGGAAGTCATCTCACATCTTGACCTTTTATTGTCCTTCCAATTCAGAGTACTTAAGCCACTATCCTAAGCAGTAATAACAAATTATTGTTATTTAATATGCAATACGACACATACACAAAAAACCTTACTACATACCATGCCATAAACAAGTTTTTATTGGCCAGAAACTTGTGAAGGATTAGCACTGCACCAAATGCAGCACAGGGGCTGAACAGATTCCAGTTCTCATTTCATTCTGTGGTATCTCAAGGCAACTGTCAGGAAGAGACTGAGACGCTCCTTTCACACTTGAAGTTTCTACCTGCTGGCCACCACAGCTTCAGTGTTAGAGTGATACCATGCTACACCTAACACTGACTGTGCTGCCACAATCACACATTCTCCCAGCTGCTAAGAAAGCAGTGGTGGCTGCTTCAACCAAAGTGCTAGGTCATGCTGAAAATAAGGTGCACACCTGCTTACTGCTGTCTTCATTGTGAGAGGCAGAGTTACCAAGGTATCACTGCAATATTCAGTCTCATCATCCCTTAACTCCCTCAGATACAGAAGGATGATGCATCTTGTGGCGCTCTGCATAGAGAATTTGTGGGTTTGCTTGTCAGGTGAATGCAGGATTTTGTCTGAGACAATCAGGAATAGATGTCACACATTCCATTCCCACATCACCTGAATGACACAGGCCGCAAAACTTTACTTCTCATCCTCCTCAGGGCCCCTGAATCCATAGCTACCCAAACCAAACCAACAACTGGCTCTTCTGTGACACTTCACATCTAATACAGGACACAGATGTGAGCAAAACAGAGCTACAAACCCAGAAAACCGTAACTACTGTATTGTTCCCTTCTGGAAATGAAGGAATGTGGAAGAAAAGACAAAGAAAAAAAAGAGAAAAGGTTACTTTTATGATTCCTAGCCTCTCCTCTTCCAGCTGTCTCTGGTAAATTCTCTCCCTAAGAGAAATCCCTGAGGTTTTCACACCAGGCATTTACAGGTTGTTTGAACATGGTCTAACTTAGCCTCTCAATACACCCCTGAGTGCTCCTAAGTTTCATGACATGCTGTAGTAGTGGACAATAACATGCCTGAAAAGAAACCAAGGTATAGAAAAGGTGAAAGTGCTTTGTTTGCAGGTTCCAGACATTATTGGGTATGTTTTATTGATCCAGCCATACAGAGCTCTGAGCTGCTATCAGAGAGCAGCAACCACTCAAGGCCAAAACCAAAGAAATGGAAAATATAGAAGCTTTAAGATCATTTTGCCATTTTGAAAATCCTTCAGTTCAGGACTCCAACCTCCTGTTTGCTACAAGCTTATTTTGAAAACAAAAAGACATTTTTCACTTGCTGCTCTTGCCTCTCTTCTCCTTTTGATCACTGCACAGCAATAACATTCCAGATCCAAATGAGCAAAGGTGGTGCTTCTTTCTCCTCAGACCTACAGTAACAGTCAACTTCTATCTTCTCTTTAAAGACAAATGAACAAAAACTCCCCAAAAATACTCCAAAGCTAAACTCCCAAATATTGGGGAGATAAATTAGAAGCAGTTTGATTTATCTCCCTCACTGCAATGCACACTGCTTTGACTACTAGTAAAGCTACCTCCTAGCAAAATGATGAGAAGTGCATGAAGAAGGCTGTGGCAGAAATATGCAACTTACTTCTGAAATTTAGTCAGCTGAGGAAAAACCGGCAGCCAAGCTGTAGAAGTAGGTGATATGGCTTTTGTCATTACACTTATCTAGCCACCATGAATATTTATTTTCATCTTAAAAACTTAGATCTCAAATATTAAAGGGGAAAAAAGCGCAGCAAATTTATCCTTAGCTGTAATTGAAAGCAAAACTTCAGACGTGGCCAGTCAGCCAGCTCCAAAGGAGCTGAAGCTCTCCTGGAGGGAGGAAATCAGATACTTGAGCCTGCCTCAGCAATTAATATCTTTACATCACACAGCAATGAGACTGAAAACACACCATCCCCAAGGTATATCCTCTGACAGCATTTAACTGAAATATACTATCACTTTCTACAAATTAGTCATATAATACTTCTGTGTTACTGTGCCCTCTGGACTTCTGGTCCCAGTACCTTCAACAGATCCCTAACAGAAAAGGAGAGCAGGAACCAGGACTTATCACACTCCTGTCAGTGTTGCAGAATTGACATGAAGGAAAAGGAGGAGCCACCAAAGAGATGTGTGAGACTACAGCTCAAGAAGGATTATTAATTGCATAGCTATGCTGGCTCTGCAAGAGAGCATCACACACAACTACAGTCTTCCTAGCACACCAAAATGGTTGATCAATCAGTAGTCAGCTCTGTCAGTTTATTTAAAAAAACAGTATTAGCATACAGATAGTCACCACAACTACCTTCTGATTTATTAGCAATTTCTATTGATTAGGATTTATTGGATTTCTGTGGGTCCTTGAGAAGTAGCTTGAAAAAGCATAGAATGTTTGAAAAGCATGTATCCCTTTTCTTGAACACGATAACAGCAAAAAGAGCATGCACAGAAAGTTTCAGGGGGGCATAGATTGGTAAAGGAGCAGAAGTATGGAACTAGAAAACAAACATAGCCTTATTATAGAAGAGACTGAGACTCTGCTCTTCAATGAAGCTCATTTTCTCAAAACTGGCTGCTTACAATAATCTCTTGTTGCTAATGAAACCTTCCCCTTGCCCCTCTATTAATTTTTTAAAATGACACTCAACCCAAAGTTTGCTATTAACAATTTCTTGCTAGGTACTAATCTTCCCTAATCAACACTAGCAGACACCTCCAGTTTCCTAAGTGAAAGCACATACTTGGAGGTTAAAGCTGGGGCTTTTCTGTCTAAATTGTCAGAGAACTTAGTATCCTCTGATCCTCTTGAAGATATCATCCACCTAAATTATTGATCGAAACAATAACACTTTTTTCCTTCTCCTACTCTTCGTATATCAAGTGAAGGCAGCCTAATGGTATGTTGCAGATTATGTTTCTTACTTTTTATGAAATAGGGGGTGGCTTTTTTTGGCAAGAGGTATTAACCTGAGTTGCTCAATAAATCATAGAATGGTTGGGGTTGAGAGGGACATTAAAGATCTTCTAGTTCCAACCCCCATGCCATGGGCAGGCACACCTTTCACTAGATCAGGTTGCTCAAAGTTCTATCCAACCTGGACTTCAGCACTTCCAGTTATGTTCATAAATCTCTGGGACCAGATGGGATCCATCCCAGGGTGAGGAGGGAGCTGGCAGATGAGCTTGCAAAGCCGCTTTCCATCATTTACCAGCAGTCCTGGCTCACTGCTGAGGTTCCAGATGACTGGAAGCTGGCCAATGTGACACCCATTCATAAAAAGGTGGGAAGGAGGATCCTGGTAATTCTAGGCCAGGTAGCCTGACCTCAGTATCCAGTAAGGTAATGGAGCAGTTTATACGGCTCAGTTTATACTGAGCATCATCACGCAGCACTTAGAGCATGGCCAGGGTTTAGGAGGGGTAGGTCATGTTTGACCAACCTGATCTCCTTTTATGACTGGGTGACCTGCCTGCTGGATGCAGGAAAGGCTGTGGATGTTGTCTATCTGAACTTCAGCAAGGCCTTTGACACTGTCTCCCACAGCATCCTCCTGGAAAAGCTGACAGCCCATGGCTTGGACAGGAGCACTCTTTGCTGGGTTCAGAACTGTCTGGATGGCCAGGCCCAGAGGGTGGAGGTGAATGGTGCTGCATCCAGCTGGTGCCAGTCACCAATGGTGTCCCTCAGGGCTCTGTGCTGGGGCCAGTTCTGTTCAATATCTTCATTGATGACATGGATGAGGGTGTTGAGTCTTTCATTAGTAAATTTGAGGGCAACACTAAGCTGGGAGCATGTGTTGATCTGTTGGAAGGTAGATGGGCTCTGCAGAGATCCGGAGTAGTTGGATGGATGGGCAGAGTCCAGTAGGATGGAGTTTAATAAATCCAAGCGCCGAGTCCTGCACTTTGGCCACCATAACCCCCTGCAATGTTACAGGCTGGGGACATGTGGCTGGACAGTGCCCAGGCAGAAAGGGACCTGGGGGTACTGGGTGACAACAGACTGAACAAGAGCCAGCAGTGTGCCCTGGTGGCCAAGGCCAATGGCATCCTGGCCTGTGTCAGGAGTAGTGTGACTATCAGGAGCAGGGAGGTCATCCCTCCCCTGTATTTGGCACTGGTGAGGCCACACCTTGAGTGCTGTGTCCAGTTCTGGGCCCTCAGTCTGGGAAGGACATTGAGATACTTGAGCACATCCAGAGGAGGGCAATGAGGCTGGTGAGGGCTTGGAACACAATCCCTGTGAGGAATTACTGAGGTAGCTGGGGTTGTTTAGCCTGGAGAAAAGGAGACTTGGGGGTGACTTTATCACTCTCTACAACTCCCTGAAAAGTGGCTGTAGTCAGGTGGGGGTTGGTCTCTCTCTCCAGGCAGCAGCTGACAGAATGAGAGGACACTGCCTTAAGCTGCGGCATAGGAAATTTAAGTTGGATATTAGGAAAAATTTTTTTATGGAAAGATGATAAAGTATTGGAATAGCCTGCCTGAGGAGGTGGTGGAGTCATCATCCCGGGATGTGCTTAAAAAAAAGGACTGGATATGGCACTCAGTACGATGGTTTAGTTGAGGTGGTGGTTACAGAATGGGTTTGGCTTGATGATCTTGAAGGTCTCTTCCAACCCAGTGATTAGGCACCTGCAACTTCTCTGGACAAACTGTTCCAGTGCTACACCACCCTCCAAGTAAAACATTTCTTTCTAATATCTAAATGAAACCTGCCTTCTTTCATTTAAAACCTTTGTCCCTTGTCCAGTCAGTATCTGCCCTTATAAAAAGTCCCTCTTCCCTCCTTTTTATATGCCCCTGTAATGTGTTGGAAGGCTGCAATGAGGTCTCCCTGAAGCCTTCTCTTCTCCACACTGAATGACATGAATTTTATGCTATCACCATGTCCAGACAGAAAAATGGTAACAGACATATATATATAAGCATGAAGAAAAATATTCTTCATGGGACTTGCACCTTTGCTTTACTATCTTTACCTCTTTCAGCTGCAGAAATTCAGGGACAGATAGACAGAGGAGTAGCTGTGAAAAAGAACTAGCACTCAAACACTCATAGCAGGTATCATCATTCAAAGATTCTCAGTACTGGGGAAAGAAAATAAATAAAACAAAAATAAATAAAATGAAATAAATAAATGAAATTAATAAAATGAAAATAAAAAGCTGGCAACAGGTTATATATCCTTTTACATACAATGGAAGGGGCCATGCTTGAAGTGTGTCCTGACCCACCATGACAAGTGAGCATGTTTGAAGTGTGTCCTGACCCACCACGACAAGTGAGCGTGTTTGCCCCCCAGATGGATTTGTCACTTCAATAGGATCACATGACAACCAGTAAGGCAACTAATGCAGAAGCTGATAACTTAGGAAAAACATATTTGTGAACTGGATAAAACAAGACAAGATGCCATCTAGAGATTCAGCTGTTGCACTTAACTACTGAGAACTACAAATGCTAATTACATCTATATTCAAGCTCATATTAACACAACAGCATTTCAAGCTCTCAAGGCACCTTGTGGTGGAAGGTCTGTGGATGCTTAACAAGACAAATGCAGCCTGTTTGCTCTGGCTGCTCTACACACACAGTCAATTTCCCCAGGTCCCCATTTTAATCTCAGACCCATTTTTTTTTTCCTGCAGACAGCCATCTGTTCCTATCATTAGCATGTTTCTCTGCATCTAAGGACAGGAAGCCTTTAAGATATAAGTTTTTCCAGATGAATATTTCCTTTATGTTTTCCCCTGGTTTTGTCATCATGGATAGAAAGTGTTCATGAAAAGAGTGTGAGGTGTGCTGTGTACTAGCAGGAACATGCAAGTTCTGCTTTTGTCCTGAGTACTGCAAGAAAAACACCCAAATCCTCAAAGACAGGCATTTTTTGTGCATTGGAGCTGCCTTAGAGAGAGCTTTCATAACTTTCCTGATTTCACTGCTGATGTTTTCTACCCTTTACCCCATCTCTTTTTCTCTGATAATTTTATACACCCCTTTTGATAGTCCCTCAAAAGATATTAAAGAAGAAACCAAGTTTTAGGTTCCCTCAATATCATACACCCGGTTTGATCTTAGAAATAATCAGGGATTTTACACCCTGTTAGACATCCAATGCCAACATCTGTAACCACAGAGTCCTGCTGCTTGTCACCCAGCCTTCACACGTTGGCAACACTTGTACCCAGAAGATAAATGGCAAAGTCAACTCCAAAAACTGAGTATGTCCTTGTGTATCACCGGCATTAGGATGAAGGGCAATTATTCCAATATGCTCCCACATTTCAAACCTATGTACAGTTTCAAGTAAGAAATTGCCAGTCATCTTCACTCTTTTGGAACTGCAGTTCCATTGGAACTCACTTGTCATTGAAAGCGCTTGATAGATTGGTTTACTGTGCATGTAAAAAACAAAATTTCTCTGAAATACATCTCAGCTAAAGCATAATACCCCCCACCAAAGCCAAACACTTTGTTCTTTGTATGTTCTGAAATATCTTCTTAGAACTGCCAAATGTGACTCTTCTCGCATCAGAAATTCTTAGAATACTGCCAGCTGGAGACAAGAAGGAATATGCCTTTTTGTTGCTCACTCTGCATATATTTCTGATACCACTGAATGCTTATGACCAGATCTTCTTTAACATTATCATGCAACGACAAAAGACCCTTGAAATTCCTCTGAGAGGAATTATGAGAAATAATTATAAAAATTCTGATAGAATTATGGAAAACACAAGCAAATGCAAGACAGTTTACAATTAAAGCATTCAAGCAATCAGAATTACAGAATCTAGATCTAATACTTGAAATAAACATTAACAAACTAAGACATACACTGTCTTAGTCTCAATATAAATGTTTGCTTTAATTGTCCCATGCTATTTATACTATTAATTTTTATATGTTATAAATAAAATTTAATGCTTGGCACAAACTAGGAGGTTTGAATTGATTATTCCTTCTATTCCTGCACATATTTTATTACATAATTGGCTAAGATTTACTTACTTATGTAGTGTCTAGCTGAAAACTTGGGCACTCCCTCTAGAAGAGAAAGGCTGCAATTTTTGTTTGCTGTTATCAGCTATAGTATTTCCATGGATGCTCATATTTCCTGATGTTACCATTTTTATGCCATTCACAAACTGAGATTATGTGTATGCCACCAGTAAAGAATCAGGTAACTAGCTTAATCCAGCCATATACTTAAATTGGGAGTGGGATGAAGATGTCTGTAATCTTCTCCTCTTACAATGAGAATCTGCACAGTTGTTTTCTGCCACATGAGAAACATTTATAGTATTCTCACTCCTTTTCTATGTTGCATTTCCTGCAGAATTGACTATTTGAGTTGATATCACATCTGGGAGCCAGAATTTTTTAAATCCAAGTTCCATTAAACTTGCTTCTTACACAAATCAGATTGACCGAGTCACTCATTATATTTCTATTAAATCTCATACTCACTTATTCAGCATTGGCTTTTTATATAGCTAACTGGAATTTAGTCCCTTTGTACAGCCATCAAGATGTTCCCATGAAGATTACAGCATAAGTGGAAGCAATAGGGTATTAGCACACTTTACAACTCACTCCATCAATTTATGTGCTGAATATGAATTTGGAAACTACCATGAACTTTAATGTGTACTATGCACACAAACATCCACTGTTCTGACAAGATATTTAGTCTCCTTGAATTGCAAAGGCATAAATCACCTGCTTCAGCCACAGAAAACCCAGCAAACTCAGTATTACTGAAATAAGTGGAATTTGTATTTCCTACTCAATTTTATGTAGATGGTCCACTAAAGTTATTGTAGATAAAACCAGCTGGAAGTGGTGAGCTTCATGCATGGTCAGTAGACTGACTGTAGTCCCATACTTTTGGCAAAAAACATGATTAATTTATGTATGAATGCACATTTTGATATTGTGCATATTAAGCATTCATTTCTGAGGTCTAGGTTGTCTTATTTTTTCCGGAACACTAAGAACCCTCAATACTCAATAGCATTAGTGAAGAACTATTAAGATGTTTTCCACTGTTACCAAGAAATCAAATTAATTAAGGTCAAAAAACCAAAGATGATGCTCTGCTAGCTGCTTCAGTTACCAGAATAAGCAGGAAGAACCAGCATGAATCATTCTTGCAGTAATATACTTTGGCATATTTAGTAGATATATAAGAACTTCCTTTCCCTCCCATTTATCTCCTTCAACCCCTATATTTATTTTAAAAGAGTTTATTCTTTGCAGATTAGGTTTTGTCATTCTTGTGAGTCTCGGTCTATTCAGTGAAAACACTGATAACATACATTCAGCATTCACTTTATATATATAAAATGCACATAAGCTAAACCAAGATATTTGAAAAGCAGTTGCATTTTCACAAACACCCTACTCACTGCTCTAACATCTCTTCTACATTGCCAGAGAAGAGAAGCATTTGATTTATACTCCACTTTCAAATCCTCTCCTCACCAGGCAAAATGCTGTAAATGAGTCTTAGTGCAAGAAAGAAAAAAAAATCTCGACTGGAAGTTCTCCTATCGTTTTGAGTCTGGAAGCTGTGATAGTATCTTCATAACTTTGATAAAATTAATTACCATACTGCAAAGTTGCAATTTTGCAGATGTTATTCAGTGAATCTGAAAAAAGCCTTCCACAACACCTACATCTACTAACATGTTTCTTTCTTAACACCATATAGACAGGCACTATAAGCAGATGTTTTCCTCCAAAGGCTCAGTAACATTTCTAGTACGCATTGGGACATAGCACCTTTTTGAGAACTAGTAGGCTGATATGATGCTCTTTCAGTAATGATATTAGCTGCTCAGTGTTGAAGTCCAGCTTCATTGCTGCTTGGCTTACACCACTCTGTCAGGAAAAGGTGAACATATTAAAGGCATTATTCTCTTCTGAGCCTTAAAGAAGAAAAGCTCCCCCAGGAGTGACAGCCTTATTGCTGCACACATACAGGTGCATGATACCTGTTAGTGAAGCACAGCTTTGCCAGCCCCACGAGAATCAAAAATCCTTTAGAGGTTAAATTTCCAGCTGTAGCTGCTTTCAACAGATTCTCAACAGGGAGTAAAATCTATTATAATTTTAAGTGGAGAAGACTCAGAATGGAGACTGAAGGAGGAGAAGGAAAGATAAGAGCTCCTTCTGGGTTTGGCTGCCAGCAAGGTCAGAGCAAAGAGAGGTACACAACATTAGCAATGCAAAACACTCAACTCCAGAAGTCACTTCCCCCACTGATCTGCACTTGAGTCTTCAAAAATCATCCCAGGTAACATCTACTCATTCACTGCATTGCTTTAGATTTACAGCTTGAAAGGAGGGCATTTTAGAAGCAGAGTAGAGTGAATTAGAAAAGAGAGATTTTCTGCTACTTCTTGGTTTTGTTATGTGTGGTTTTATATACAGGAACACACAAAGCCTTTTTTCATTCAAAGCAACAACATCAGGAAATCCAGGCAGAGTACCATTCCCTCTTGCTCCAAAGCTCTGAGGGGTCCAAGTGAGCACAACCAGCTGCTTTTGTGAGTGTAGGATATCGTCTGATGGCTCACTCATACAGCTTCTCCCAAATTCAGCCACTGAATGAAAGTGCTAGAACACATTTAAAATAATAAAGTACAGTGAAAGTGAGCCAAGAGGGGGTATAAAATTTTCATGTGATACATTCCAGCAGGCAATAGCACATTTTAAGGGCCTGTCCATCAAATGACCACCAAAGGAGCAATTATCTACTATGCGCAGAATCATATTAAGTTGACTTTATTTTTATATATACTGGCAATTAATAAATCTTCAGGTAGCACACAAGCATTCTTCTCTTGTACATTCAAACCCCTAATGAACTGTGGAATCTTGCTTGGATTTCCCCCAAAAAATTTAACCCACGGAATAAATGCTAGCACAAAAGACTGAGACAGAGACCAACCACATCCCATATTTTCTACTATGATAGTACCTCACTAGTAGTCTAGTAGTAGAAATTAAAACAAAGCACTTCCAGATTTCACATGAATGAAAAAACTTATTAAAAAACCAAAAAAATAATAAAGCCAACTCCCCTCTTATGAAGGGTATACTTAGTTTTAGTTAAACTACAGAAGCACAGCAGTGCACACCATATAGGGGTATTTCCTAAGCCAGGATTGGCACCAGCCCTGCATGCTCTATGCCCTAAGTTTAATTTTCACTTTTCATCACACAATTAGAAAGAAAAAAGAGTAAGTAATCAGGGATACAATCGGGTTTTTATTTTAATTTTTTTTTTCCACTACAAGGTTTATTTTTGCTAAGGAAGCCATTTGCAGAATGGAGAAGAATCAATCAGGTAATGTACAATAATATGCAACAACATCTAAAAGCCTACATTATTGTACTCTGTTATGTTATTGTGTCCTAACTTCCATTATCATCTTCTGCTATGGGTTTTAATTATTTCCAGCAACAATTAATGAGACCAGAGACCATAAAAAACCCTAAAAATAGATCAGCCTTCTTTTAGATTAGAGAGGTTTGAAAAGGGAGCTTTCCACTTCACTTCAGGTACAGAGACCTCATCTTTCTTTTTCTTCTAAAGAGAACATGCACGTGATTGTTATGGGTTTTTGTTGCCATTGGTCAGGTTACTCAAAACTTCATTACAATACTTCACTCTCTCTATCCACTTGCACTTAGCACACATTGATTTTCATCCCATCTTTTTAAAGGAGGGTCAGCCATTGCAGCCCTTTTATTTCTTTTCATCAATACTGGTGTGAACATGTGTATCACATTTGAGAACAACAACAAAAAAAGGATGGGCTGTTTGTTAACTGTTACAGACGAGAGTGAGGAAGGAAAATGGCAACCATGCAATGCTGTTGTTTTCTTAAGGAATAAAACTTCTAAAATCTCTTTTATGTAGCTGACAATGTGTTTTGTACAAGATGGGTTTTCTGGTGTCCAGTTGAGAACTTATGCTATAATTTCAGTGAGACACTAGGTGAGAAACTAGTGGTAACACCACTCTCCCTATTTCACCTAGCTACCTATATTCACAAAGCCTCATGCACCTTATTATTTTGATACTTCTATCCCTCTCTCAACATGAATATAAATTGATCAATCAATTCAAAACTTATTCTGAAAGAGAAACAGCACAATCACATCTCTCTTATGTGATGTAACTTTGCATGGACATAGCAGGAACAGGCTATTCTATCCATTCTCAGCAGCTAACAGTAACTGGCACAAAGAACTGCAATGTCATCCCCACACACAGGCACAGTGCATCTTGGTTTGTACACCTGGACTAGTCCTGTGGAGCAACAGCACTGCTTATGTGAAAGGATGAACTGTGGTGTGGTCAAGAACAGGTTGTAGATAATGTTTTGCACTGAGCTGTGGCCAGATCAATCCAATGCTTTACTGTAACTGTAATGTTTCTGGGCAGCCAACTTTGTGGGGATCTCTTTTTCATTTTCTTTGACAGACATATATCAGACAGTGTTATCCACTATTCAAAAAATATCTATGCTGCCAGACTTCCTTCTCATTTTGGACTGGGATTCACTAACAATGATCAATTAAGGAAAAAGTCCTGTATCTGTAAATAAACCAGCTAGGTTCCTTAACAGCCTGCTCATTTGCTTGATTTCAGTTATCATTAGCCTGTCCCAGATTGCAACTTTTATTTGATGTTATTAAGAACGTTTTAATGTATTGCCTAGTGGCTCTTCACAACTTTAAATTTCTTTTTGTCATTAAGCAACCACTAGCCAAAATACAAGTATCTAAATTATTAACATCTCCAGGCTGGAGAAACTTAACATCATTAAAAGGAGAATATCTTGTGATTCTTATCTTAGGTATGGGTTTTACCTATTTCCTCATCTGTTGATGATTTCAATACATGCAGAAATTTTCCATGGCTATAAGCTGCCTCAACAAAAGAATATTCCACAAGTGGATATAAGGATTGCTAGTGTATGGAAAACCTTATGCTACCCTGCCACAATACAGATATAAGAGAAAACATAAAAGAAAACTGTACATTTCTATCCATTGAAATACATAATTTTTTAATACTGGGTATCTCGAGCACCACTGACTTACTAAACAGATAAGTTATTTTAAATTAGAAGTTTTCTAGGTAATTACCACATTCCTTATTATATGTGGATTTGGGGAAAAGAGTTTGCACTATCCAGTGCATATCCTTTAACAAAACATTTTTCACAAATGCAGGAATATGAAGTGCTATGTTAAATACTTGCACAGGTTCTGACTTGCCAGTGTTCCAACTCACAAGCTGCTGAAGTCACCCAAGCACCTGCCAAAATTGCAGGACTGGTGCAAGAGGGAACTGAGTGTAAATTTGATCACAGCACTCTTTGTGTATGATCAGCCTTTACTCCAACAAAGCTGTCTTTCATAATCCCCAGCACCTTGTTCTTGTGTAAAATGACCGTTGTCTATTGGCATCAGACAGGTTCATTCAATATTTTGCTGAGTTAATCCAGGTGCATAAATAATCTACACACACTTCCTTCATGATGGAGGAAAGGCAGAAGCAAATCTGGGAATAATTATGGTTGCATAAATTATGGTTGCATATACTGCAACAAGCTAACCATAAAAGTCCAATTAGTTCACTCATGATTTCCCTGTGGGAAATCAATTCATTTATGGAAGCAAGACTGTGCTTCTTTATAGAGGGTGTAAGCATTATTTTAAAGCTGGCATCAAAACTCACACCCACTGTAATAAATACCCTTTCCAGTGACATAGTGACTGAGAAGTTAATAGCTAGTTGAAAAGCTGACTACATCCCTGAAAAGTCTATTTAAATATGAATCCCATCTTCTTCTCCAGTTATCAATTAAGATGCAAGGATCTGACCTTAAGCAGAAGTCACAGCCACCTCCGGTGTAAGCATCCACTGACTACTCAAGCATGATACCAATTTGTGAGTAAATTCTTGGTGAGTGAATGCAAGGTTCTCCAGGGAGAAGCTTGAAACATCCAGGTATTAACTATTCATGAAGCATAATGTAAATGAAAGGGTGCCCCTGTGTGAGGAAGAGCTGCGTTGTCAGAAGCCAGGCTGAGGGCATGGAGGGGATGTAAAAAATGGATGCTCTTGGCAAGCCTCTATGTGTCAGATGGAAGACAAGCAGAAAAAAACACCTGGTCTTACAAGTATCAGGGGGAATAAAGGTTCAACTAGACATACTGACCCTGATTCATCCTGACTAACTGATCCTAAAAATCTCTGCACAGGAATCAGAAGGACTACCCAAAAGGGTGAGTTGGGTCAGTATGTTAGTGTCAGCACTCTGAGCCACCTTTCTGGAGATGTTTCTGCCTCCCCCTTCACCAGGAAAGACCTCCTGGACAGATAATGCAGATGCTTCAAATCAAATGGTGTTAAAAATGGTATTTTAAAGAATTTTTATTTTATATAGGTATTTTACAGTGCTTTTGTAGCAGTAATGTCCTTTGTGATTGCCATCATCACAAATGATCCTACTGCAACATAGAAGGGATAATTCAGTAATACCAGTACAGGATCACAGTGATTACAGCAGCAAATTGGAAAAGACAAAAGGAATCACACTTGTGTTTAGTCTTGCTATGGTGTGGCAAAGCTGGATCAGCTATGAAAAAAAAAGTCCCAAAAACCAGATTAAGATTGTTTTCACCCAATTTATTTTCTGGAGGATGTAAGCATTACCTTGCAGCTGAAACTAAAACTTGCACCCATTTTAATATATACCCTTCACAATGACATTGTGATTGAGAAGCTACTAGCTTCAGTCAAAAAGCTGACATTCATAGCAGAGCCATTTTATCCTACATGTTCTATAGCACTGTCTCCCAAGGTTGTTTTCTTTTCCATACCAAAGGCCCTTTCCACCTGCACCATAAATTTGCTTCACATGAAAACACTAAACTAGGTACTTAATGTACTACGTCTCCCACAATCTCACCTGAGAAGGGATGGCAAGAACGACAAAAATGCAGCATTAGAACCAGCAGAACAAATGAGTTTAAGGATCACAGCATCCCTGTAAGTCAGTTCAACTTACCAACCAATGAATCAAAAAGCTCCTGCTTAAAAGACAGCCCCTAAGACTGGAGGTTTTTCTTTCTCACACAGTAGCTGATACTAACATTGGATTCTTCCTTTATTCTGTGGACATGCATGTTTTCTACTAAAATCCATTTCTTAACCCAGCTGCTCAAGGATAAAGTAAACAAAGTAAACCTCCTTGTGTCCCCACCCTTTCCCCAAAAGTATGTCAACAGTTCCTACTACAGAGCTCCCCTGTTACCTGAGGAAACCAGCTAACCCAAACCCTCTTAAAGAGGTAATTCATCCTGCTGCAGACCCAAATCCTATTGATGTCCATGTCATGAACTTGTGCTGGTAGCAGAACAGGAAACCCAAAAGGCCCATTTGAGCACACAGGACCCATTTTGATAGACCAGAGCAGATTTCAGTCTGGTTTAAGCCAGGCTTACTTGTCTCAATAAAACCACAAAATTCTAGCACTGCCTCTGTCCTCCTACATTCAAGGGACGTTATTTTCCCTACTATTTAAAATTCTTCATCCAGCTAACCTTTCATTATTACTTTTGGACTATGTTCTGTAATTACGTTAGGTGCTTGTTTATTCAAAACACCCACCATGTCTCTGAGCCTCCCTTTGCGACAAGCTGCCAGCTTGTCTCTCTGTTCAGCTGATTCCCATTATCTGGCCTACCCGTCATCTGAATATATTTAGTCTCACCCAAGTAGTTTTGATTATCAAGATTTTACTACGGTCTAATTAGTGACATTTTTATTACTAATTTGTCACTCAGACACTTTCAGTCACATTAAAAATTCCTGCCAGCTTCTCTGAAATTGCTGTGTGTCTGCAGTCTTTTTCTTTTCACACAAGATCAGCTAACCATTTTTATTTTGCTGGATCTTTGGAGGACTTTTAAAGAAACACTTAGGAAAAATTATTTTAAGTTGAAGGAGACTTTTGAGCACCACAAAGAGGATGCAGAGCCTAAGGAAGTAGTGTGTGGTATCCTACCTCTCAAATAAAGGTTTGAATATCACCAAGAAGGACATAAAAACTACTTGATACTTTTAGGTCCTTCTCATTTTGTTTCTAAAGGCATGAAAGTGGTTGAGTCATGACATTTCCTCACACACAACCCATCAGTCAGCTGCAGCTCTGTGGTAGTTCCTAAGAGTTTTTTACACGTGTGACTGGCTGTGCCATGTGAGTCCCTGAAGGGCTGCAACAGTATGCCAAAACAAGCAGGAGAGGTGAGGCTGGACTTGGTGAAGGGCTGTCAAACTCTACCTGAAACTCAGCCCTGCACATCAATAGAGACATCAGAACAAATTTTGTATCTGTCTTGAGCTGTCATAGTGTGTCTGTCCTTCCAACGGAATGGAAGACAAGGCTTACACGCATGCATGCTACAACCCATTGCTCTGGCTGACCAAATTCAGGCCCTATTCCTGCATCTCCCTTCATCAAGTTCTGCTGTTTTCAACCACTAGATTTAAATCCAAGGTGCAAGCCTTCCAGAACAGCACACACTGGTGAAGGGAGACAATGTCCGGAGACATGATACAGCTATAAGTGGTATTTAAAATTACTAACTCAATATTACACTTGATTTAAACAAAATCTGTCCTGGAATTTAGAATGCGGCCACACATTGCTTGCAAAGGATTAATAAACAATGGCCATATGCATCTTATAAAACAAACTGCTTGTGCCTTTAACTGTTAATTACATAGATAGATCCTATTATAAATAGTTCTGAAGCAATCCATTAACCAGATGGCTTTCAGCAAATCAGAATTTATTACTCTTTTATGAGCTACTTACAAAAATGTAACTTTCAGATAAAGAATGGGAAACAGCTGAAGCAGTTGACCATATCTGCTTTCCATTATAGCATCTTTGAAGGTAGGGTGAGGGAAGGAAGAAATAAAGTGTCTTATTAATGCTATATAGACAGCTCATCCTATTGGAAACTTCTCCCTTCTTCTCCTAAGGAAGGATAACTCACACAAAGACTTCACTGCACTGGAGAGTGATGAGATCTATTAGCAAGGGCAGTGAAGGCAGCTGAGATATTCACTTCTTTCTGAAACTGTGACTGAAGTCAAGGAATCAACTACTTTTGACATTAGTAGGAACAGAACTTCTGTCTCAAGTGCCTGAGGCTGCAAATAAAAGCAAATGCTGTAAAATATCTGAATAAATACCTTGGTATCAAACATTAGTTGATTAATTACTTCTTCATGAACCTACTGAAAAGAATTAAAATTCTGAGTGACAGAAATGTAATTTATTTTCAGCCCAAGCCATCAGTATTTGTTTACATTTCTAAAGTTTTTACATTAGAGATTTTGACAAGGTTAGAGCCTGTACATTCAGAGGATATCCATGGCACAAGAGCATAGGAGAGGGTTAACTTTCAAACGTATCAATAAAATCCATTTCACAAGTCTTACGGTCTAAATAATATCAGTGGGCAATGAACTGGAATTCACACTCATTTGGAACTTTAATAGATTAAACTCCAACAGAAAGTCGGCAGATAAAAAAAAGCTGAGAATGAAAAATGACTCCTAACATTCAGGATTCATTTTACTGCATTCCTCCAAAGAATTCTTATCCAAGGGAATTATTACTTGGGAAGGTGTTGCTGTTTGGGGTTTGTCTGGATGAGAATTTTTGTGCAAACCTGAGATTCTACCATCATGCAAATTAGTGATTCATGCTCCTACACAAGCTGACACCCAGAATGGAATGCCAGCTCATCATCCACAGCCCACTATACTTTATGGAGATAGGCACCAAGCCAAAATTTAATGAAGTCATAGAAAAGTTAACCAATAGTTACAAGACTTGCAGTCTTTTGCCAACAAAGGCTCAAAGAAGATTTATCCACTGCTATCTTCTAAACATAAATAACTCATACAAAAAAGAAGACTACTACATAGCTATACACAACCTTCACAACTGATGAAGGCTTTTGGCCTCTTTCCTTATCACACTCAAACACTCTACATAAGTCTTGAAACCATAAACTTTGATAATCATCACCACTTGAACAGATCTCAACAACCACCATGCACAGAAAGAAGACTCATGATATATGGATACTCACAACTTAGCATGACAGGATCTTTTCCCAACTTTCATTTGTAAATCAAAAAAAGAAAGTCTGGGGACCTCAATTAGATAAACATGTATTTTCTATATGATTTGAGTAGGATTTTCCAAAGAATTGAAGGCAATGTAACTTGCCAATTTTAAATGGCATAACTTCTCCAGGCTACTTTGAAAAAGTATTCCTTATGTTTACTTATACTTGAGCATTTTTCCTGGAATGCTCAAATGTCATATATTTGCCATGCAAATACAGTGTGTCAAACTTCACATTCAGCTTCTCCCTCAGCTGCTTCTAGCATGGATTCAGAATGCCTTTTCTAAACAAAATAAGTCTGTGCTACAGCATTACCAATAGACAGAAACAACATCCTGAACAAATATTGCTTTAATACAAGTAAATGAATGGTTGGTTTTCAGTCCCTAGTGGACACTGTGGCAATTGGTTTATTTTAGCATTATATCTCAAACGGTGAGTGAACAGGAAGATACCCCAGTAACATGTCATCACAGCACTGGCTGCTCAGAACATGTATGTTTCAAACTTGAATGTGGTGCCAGATGCTCCTTTCCACTGCTTCTCTGTGTCTGGAAACATTTGGCATTTCAGACATACTACATGCAGGGTAAGTACTTGCAGCATGATTTGAAACAATTCTGATTCTGGTGATGAATCCCAAACAGAAAATGAGGTATCACATGAGAACCAGAAACACCTCTAGACTTAGGAAAATCTCTGAAGCGACCTAAAGAAACATGCAGCTAAAAAATCACTCCTCCATGTTGAGAGAGGAGTTCTTCCACAGAGAAGTCAGGACTCAGTGCCCTCATACAAATCTATGTCCCACTTCCACATTCCACTTTTTCTAGATTCCTTGGGGCAAGACCAATAGCTCCTAACTGATTGTAGACAAATAAATCACTGAACTCCCAAGGGAGCATACTCAAATGACTTTTGATCTTTTCACATGGAGGGGTTTCCTAAACCAAAGCTCATACTTCTTCAGTCTGTATCAGAGGGGTTTTGACTCTAATGAGAGCATTATTTATTACCATTCTCTGATCCTAAGACTTCAGCATGAAATTATCAAATCCACTGATAATCAGTATCTACCACGGTCTAAGAATGACTTTTACCACGCATCTGAATGTCTACAGTGGTTTTGCCCTTTCAGTAAGAAAAACCACCACTCACACAAGTTCCTAATTTCCAGGTTCAACAACTGTGTCTATGAACGAAGGAAAATACATCATTAGGCCCCTTCAGATCACTATACTAATTAATGGGAAACAGTTATATTCTTCTTTTATAATACAATGCTAGGAAAAGGATTACAAACAAACTAGAAGACTATTAATAGGCTTTGAACAGCCTAAACCATTTGGAATAAAATCTTTAATAATTTCTTTTTAGCATTGCATTCAGTTTGGAGCAATGATTGTGCCATTCTTCTGCACCTGGGAAGGACCTGGATACTTTTTTACTGCAAATACAACATAAAAAATGTAAATTTATTGCCCTGAAGTGTCTCCAAGATCCTTTTTCCCAACCTTTTATGGCCAGTAATATGGATAATCAACTACAGCATCCTGCACTACCTTCATAAAGGAGTGGCCTACACAGTTGGATGCTACTGCACCAGCAAGGAAAAAGGTTCAGTGGGCAGTTATTCATGCTATTATAAGCAGTCCCACTAGGATAAGATAGCACACTCAGAAAAGAAAAAAGGCCTCACACACAAAAAAAAGCTGAACAAAAAACCTCAAAGCCCCCACAAAAAAAATCTCCCCCCACAACCCTGCTAAGACTTGCAGCAGACTTCAACAAATTTTTCACATCTCTAAATTTAATATCTAGAAGAGAACAGCAGCAGCATGCCCTTGCAATATAAAAGATCTTTGCTGTTTTAGTAAAGATTTATTATGCTAATAACACTAGAGCCTCCCTATTGTCCCACCCATTTTAAAAAAGGACACTGCATATGTATATTCAAATTGCCAGAGATGAACAGTAGGTCACAAACAAAACTTAAAATGTTGAACTGTGTCAGCCAAATTGATAGTGCATTTATTATTTCTACCCTTTCTTATGCATTTTGGCATAGTCAGCTCTGCTGCCAAAGCATTTCTAGAAGGTGAATATAAAGGATGTGAAGCACTATAGTCACTAATGAAATATGAGTGATGCATTAACGCTCACTCAAATCTATAGAGCTAAAGAAAAAGCAATAAAAATTAAATGCATGATTTAGAAGTAATCTTAAACACTAAACAGATCCTAAATTCACCAAGGAAAGCAGACTTCACAAAACACTGCTAAGAGCATTAGCAATCTCCCTTCCAGACAAAAGGTCAGCTCTGGATGCCTTGTTAATATGTATCTGGGTTTTACAAAGTCCTAATGAGAATGCTGCTCTCTGACAAAGGTGCATAGGCCTACAGAAAAAGAGGTGGTCAAGGAAAACCAAAACCACAGCATGTTCAGAATTAGATGATAGCTTTGCAGTCTCCAGGGCCTTACCCTTACTGTCCCTCTCCTGTCGCTAAATAGAGAAAGAAAGCTTGACATGGCTAATGGGAAAGACTTGAGAGTAGAAGACAACACTGAGATTAAATAGAGCAGACTAACTATAGACTCCCACAGAATTTACTTGCCTCTTTTTTTGCACTACACTGGCAAAGGAAAAAGAAAATAACCTGACATCTGGGCTCCTATTCAGGCCTCCACACCTCCTCAATTATACGATCTAGCAGATATAGCTAAATTTCCATGGCAATCCAGAAGACAACTCAGATCCCTGTCCATTGCCTGAAGAAAATACTAGGAAACTAATAAACTTCAGCTGAATATCCCAAGTTAAGAGGGATATAACTGGAGGTCCCAGTGCACTACTACTTAAGCAACTTTAAACCTTGTCCCTGTGAGATTAAGTGGACATTTACTATGCCTCCTACACTCAGCTCCTTCAGGAAGCAAAGGGAAAGACAGATTCAAAAAAATAATTAAAAAAAAGGGAAACTGACTTTTGCCAAACAGTTGACAAGATCAGTTATGATTATAATACCACCAAGAACAATGTATGGACAGATTTGAAGAACCAGTCTACTTCCTTAATATGTTAATATTCTCAGGAATTAAAGTTGGCTACAATCCCACTTGTTCTGACCTTTTTTTCCCCCTAAAAATGATGGATTACATAGTAATTCTCTTTGTACTTGGACATGTTGCTCAACCTTCTCCTTCTGTCCATGTCATTTCTCACTTTCTGTTCCCACTATAATTTCTATAAAAGTTATTTAATTTTGGAAAACAAATCAAAAAGTACAGTTTCTGAATCTCTGAATAAGCACGGAAGTGAAACAAAACAGACAGTTCTGTGAGATATTCAGAGGGTTCAACCTGCTCAAAGTTCTTTGTAAGACTACCACTGCCAACAGAAGCTTCTTCTGATGGTCTAAAGCCTTTCCTGCAATGTAAATACACCTTTTGATACCTTAAGACAGCCTTGCATATATTTCTCAAAATGATTACACAGCTCAGTTAAACAGAGTTGACACATGATCTATGCCATACTAAGGGCAATTCATTTGACAATGACCAAATGTTGTGACTTCTTGAGCACATTTTCCTGATATTAATCACTTTCTCTAGAAACCTCAGCAGCAATCATGTTCCAGATCTGTAATTACTGCACATCTTTCTAGCAATGAAAATATTTAAGTCTGAATGACCACAGAGGTGCTTTCAAATGCAGCATCCACCACAGAGAACATGATTTTTCACATTTACTTAAAACTGGGAGAGAAAGAAAATAACTGTAAAAATTCGAGAGAAATAATTTCTACACTACTTTTGTGACACAGGTTTATTTAGAAAATTCTTCTGTCTGCTAAAATTCTTCAGGTTTGGAAGTTTTTAAAGAATGAGAAACTCTACTACACTGCTGCTTTGTAAAGGTTTATTCATATCATGCTCTGTGTAAGGAATAAGGGACTTAATATTTATCCTCCTAGGAACAGAAGGTATAATTCTCATTCCCTTTATCTTGGATTAGCTGTCAAGACAGTAAGTGGACTGTTCAAACTTTCAGTGTTTTCAGTGGTTTCAATCAAGATGAAACACAGGCCAAGCTGTTAAGATGTGCCACATGACTGAATGTCTCAGCTGCTCAGTGCTGAGTTTCCCTCCCAGTCCTGGATGGGTAAAAGGGAAGGTTAGGAAGCCAGAGTCCACTTAAGGTAGCAATTTAGGGCTCCAAAACCAAGAGATAATTGAAGTGTTTTACTTCTAGTATGATTTGGGCCAGACACTGCACTTACACCGCTTTTGCCTTGTACCTCAAAGGACTTCAAAATCTAATGAACCCACCTTAATCCTGTACTAAAACACGAGCTTATTGTTTTGTTGAAGCACGTATTTTCAGGGGCTAAATAACTTACTCATAATTCTTTGTAAAAATCCGAAGTTCATTAGCAATGTACAGAATTAGCTTATCCCCAAGTTAATTTTAAGTCATTGCGACAGCATGTTAGAAATTTGTGTTCTTTCTTAGGACACTTATGTTGCCAGATAGGTCAGTCTAAATGCATTCTGGGCCTTTCCAATTCTTGCACTTCAAAATGTTTGGGGCCTCTTCAAAGACTTGCAGTATCAAATCAGCCCCTCTTTCTTTTTTCCCTCTCAAAAGAAACACATTTCAAGTGTGCCATTCTGTTACTATCCAGTTTAACCTGATAATCAATTAGTCATAGCTTATTACACCTCACCAACACCAAGATAATACTATAGACAACTATGGGCATCTGGAAGCTATGGGCCTAAAGCTAAGGGTTTGTTGTGGGTAACATCAAGAAGCTTGAAAGACAAGTGCATGTTCAGACAAGGAAAAACATCGTTACCTGCTTAATGACTTACGCTGCCAGAAACAGAATTCCCAATGAGCCACACCTTGGGCTCTGAACATAAGAAGCAAGAGTTTGAAGGAGCTGGGGTTTTTCAAAAGAAAATCCAACAGAATGACACTCATACTCCAAAGTAACAAATTACTTCAGTGCTAATGCAGCTGACATTGAACCAATATTGATTCTTGTGGTTACACCTTATCCAGGACATCCAAGTTAACGTTAAGCTTTATTTCAGTGAAAATAGAGGGAGGCCCACTTTAAAGAAGGGATTTTATGGAGGTCTGAACCAAATTAATTCAAAGTAACTGACGGAATATTGATATCAAGAGCTTATACATCAGGCTGTGTTAGTCATAAAGCTTCCAACAATGGAAGATGATAATAAAACATCCCTAAAAATTACAGTTTGTCCCCATTATTTCTGAGGTCAGTGGAATTTTCCTCAATGAAAAACCTATGACAATGTTTTGCTTCTGTTCCAACGTGATTCACTCTAGATGAAACCAAAGACAGGCTGATATACATTGCCGTTGTCTTTTCAGAGTATCAGATGAAGAATGGTTAACTTGCAAGAAAAAAATTATAATAGAAGTGGAACAAGTATTGTGGCTATGTGCTACATTTTTGGCTAACATGTAACCAATTACACATTAAATAAAATAATCCTACTATCCTCTTTCCTAAATGTAAATGCACAGACTATTTTAGCAACACATTTCTATAATGCTGAAATTTAACAAAACAGCCTACTTTACAAAAGAGAAGAGACAATGAGTAGAGCAGAAAAGATATCTATTTTATGACTATATGAATTTAAAGTTCAATTTTAATACTTGATAATATGGGTGAGCAAGACAGCATGTATACCATTCAAATGAGAAAAATCAGCAGTCCAGCATGCATATTCTCAAACTACTGCTGTCCCTTCAGGCACTGAACACAGCGAAGGATGCACACTCCATCAGTCAAGTAGCTAATAAATACTTGCATATTACAGAAGAGTTAAACTGTTCACTGGCTGAGTTAGTCATAATTGCAATCATGGTAATAAAGCAATAAAAACTTTTAAAATTTGAAATCTGGAAATACAACAAGATCCAGGCAAATTAAAAATAAAAAACCCACTTTTAAAAAGCAGCCACCATTTGAAATCACCACTGGATCAAGGTGAGCCACTTGTACCACTGTGGACTTCTTGGGACTTTTTTTGTTTTCCTTTTTTTTTTTTTATTTCTTTATTGTTTAAAAAAAAAAGGTTTGTCTGCCCTAAGGCAAGCCTGGAGTAAGAGAAAAAGGAAGACTATAACACAATGGTTTGATCCAAAGGCCATCAGAGCCAGTGAGAAGACCCTGACACCCCTAGATAACATCCATATTTTGCAAGACCTTAACACTTCGACCTAGTAATGGATTCATGCTAAGCTCTAGCTGTGAAAATAATACTTTTGCCCTGTAGTAACTCCCAGAGATACAATGTTTTTATATACTTTTTTCGCTGTGTAGCTTGAGGCAGTGAAAATCCAAGAGTTTCTTCCATGGGATTAAAAACCTGCTCTTTTCTGACACAGGCCTTACTTATGCTAACCTCATGCGTTCACCTCTGCTCCTCAAGTTCATTCCCAGGACAATTGCTCTTCTTGAATCACTAACAAAATGAGCCATGAATAATCTTTTTTGCCTATTGTCTTATGCTTCTCTTTCTGCTTGGGGTGCTCCAAAGCACTCTCCTGACAGTATTTTCCAAAGCTCCTTCTTTCAACAGTCCTCTGGGAAACATCGTGGTAACCAGATATATGGCACGATGCTATCAAAAGCTTCCATACAGCAAATCTTATAACAATAGAACTCCCCTAATGGGATTTGCATCCTGGCGTCATAGAAAAAGCACTGTAATAACCTCCCAGTTTTTCCTTGTGCTGTAATCATCTGTTATGCTTCTCACTAGTACTTTCAAAGTAATTCTCTATTGTTCTGTTACTCTGAACTTCAGCTCAGCGGGGTTTAGTTTTTCAAAGCATCACAGAGGGGAATCTTAATTACTCTATTTTTTTTAATTTTTCGAACCAAATCTCAAATCCATAAAACAAACAAAAAAATATTTTAGATCTCAGAATTTCCTGCTGCTGGATTTGCAGAGAACTAAAATCAACAACAAAGCACATTCAGCCGACTATGTCTCAAAATTTATCTAGAGACTTCATTCTGTCACAGCTTCTACTAGGGTGAGGGAACTTGAACCATGCAAAAGGCATAGATCAGCTCTGTCCTCAGCTTTGTCAATAACTATCTAAAAATTCTCAAAAAACACCTACCTTTTAAATTGTCCACACACCTAAGCTATGTCTCTCAAGATCCCAAATTCCAAACCAGAAAGGCACTAACAATATACATGTCACAAATAGAGTAATTTTATCATATTTCTGGGGTTTTAAGCTTGGTTTTCTAAAGATAAATTTAAGCTTCCAGTTCACCACTGAAAATCTGGTTGATATCAAGCTTATACAGAGTCATAGGCAAAGCATAGACTACAAAAACTCTCTTCCCAAAATCCCTTCTAGTGCAAACTACTGCATGTCCTAAGATCCAGATCCTACTTCACACCTTGAGTCCTGCGTCCAGTTTTGCCTTGTCTCATTTCAAAAAAGACACTGAGGTGCTGGAGCATGTCCAGAGAAGGGCTACAAGGCTGGGGAAGGGTCTGGAACACAAGCCCTGTGAGGAGCACTTCAGGGAGCTGGGGTTGTTTAGCCTAGAGAAAAGGAGACTCCAGAGAGACCTCATGACTCTTTACAGTTGACTGAAAGCAAGTTGTAGCCAGGTGAAGGTCAGCCTCTTTCCCCTGGTAACAAGTCACCAGATAAGAGGCTGTAACCTCCAACAGTTCCAGGGAAGGTTCAGGCTGGACATCAGAAGGAATTTCTTCACTAAAAGGGTTGTTGCCCATACTAGAATGGGCTGCCTAGGGAAGTGGTAAGGTCACAGTCCCTGGAGATGTTCAAGAAACAACTGGATGTGGCCCATAGTGCCACGTGACAGGTGGTGATCAATCAAAGGTTGGACTCTATTATCTTGGAGGTCTTTTCCAAATGATTCTGTGGTTCATGTCCAAGCTTAATTCATGGTGCTAGCCAGCCCTAGAGAGGGCCAGATTTTCTTGTTCCTAAAGTATATCATAGATTCCCTACCCTTAAGAACACTTGACATAACTTCTCTCAGACTCCTGTAGTTGAAGGGCCTAACTTGCATGCAATCCAACAACAGGCACATCACCATAACAAAACGTTTAAATCTAAATTAAGTGTCACAGAACATCAAATTTAAGTTATTAAATACAAACTAGAAATTATATTCCTGTTTTGATTCAAATATGGAAAAATGAAGTTCACATTGACGTTTTAGAAGTCCAATAGAACAGAGTCCCTCTGCTGTCAGTGGAGAAGAGAGTAGTTTAGCTGAGGCCAGCAGTAAGAGTTACTGCTAGTCTGGATGCCTGCTAGAAAGTGCAATAAAGCATACAAGTCCATGTGACATCCCAATCACCATTTTTATGAACATTTTCCAATTTATTAATAGTAGCTGCTCTGAATTCCCTCAAGTTTTATGCCAACTGCCAATTCTGGGTCTAGTACAAATTTGAGATATATTACAAGTAAGTTCAGCTAGAAATGAAAATAAAAGGTGAGAAAAAAGCTCACCATATGCCAACAAGGCAAGCTCATTGGATGACAGGTAAAAGGGCAAGTGAATGGCTGCACATACTAATAATTCTGCAAGTGTATGTGAGTTCAACCCCTAAAGACTAAAGGAAAACGTGCTAGTCATGGAGAAGAAAAAAATAGTACCAGGGAAAGTCAGGTTATTTCTCCTCCTCTTATTAATAACTACAATATCTTCAGACATTAACACTGTTCCAACTATCTGTTACCTTCCCCTCTGTACATCTGAACTGATAACTGAACTTTGTATTGCTACTTACATCTTATTTCCCTCTTAAACCTCAACTGAAGACATTCAAAATATCTATCACCAATTATATATCAACCACTGCAGACAAAAGCATATGGAACATAAAATGTATGGCAGCATGTGGCATTCAAAGACAGATGACCAGGAAATCATTCATACAAATCAGCACCTTTTCTGATGTGATTGTTTAGTTAGGAGAGATATTTGGTAATGCACAGTCACCTCTAGGTGCTAACCAACCGTCAATTATTGGCATTTCCACCAAAGAGTAGGCTGGCCTTGACAGGAAAGTTGCCTGACACTCAAAAGAAGATTTGGAATGCAACAGCTGCTTTGATTGAGCAGTTGCAATATGGGTATTGACAGAGAAAACTCAGGTTATGGATAAGCCATCATAATATAAATAGTCTAAGAAAATACCATTTGAAGACACTTTATCAGAGTTTGGATTTGACTTACTACACTACTGCCATAGAACAAGGCTTTCTGTTATCTCAGTATATAGACCCCACACACAATATAGAGCTGGAGGGTGAGCATTCCTCTTTCTGGAGCTCCTCCCTTTTCACGATCTACAAGGCGTCATAAAATGCCCATATACAATGCATATGAAGTGGCTGGTCATGTTGTCTGTAGAGCAGCACAAGATGATGCAGGTAGACCCCAAATTCCTTCACTGGAAATAATTGTCTATGGAAGGGACTGTTTAGAGATGTGCACCTGAAGGATATTTTTGCAGCCTGGTTTTATAGATGTCTCCTTTCTATTGACTTGTCCAACATTAAACACACCTCCCACAAGTCAGGATTCAGTTAGCCCCTTCCAAAGCGATGATGGTAGCTTATTCTAATACATTAGCCAAAGCTATTTGGTAGTATGAATGGCTAATATTTGAAGTTGTTCAACATGTTTTGTTTGATTAAAAGCTTTCATGGAAAGTGTTTAGTTGTGGAAAGAAATCACTATTGTTTCGAGGAAGGCACAGTGGCCAATGTATCACAATCATTGTGAGAACTAAAAAACACACATAGACACATTTTCCTACTACAAAGCCCAATGTCATCAGGTTGCTATAGAAAGATGTCTTTTCACTCTGACTTTTTAAATAATAATGTTATTTTCCAGAGCATAACTCCGTGTTTTTACAGCTGTCATTGTCAACATTTAAGAGCAGGAAGTACTCTGCAACGTACAGATATTTAACATCCTATCATAAAGCAGAGACATAAGAAAATTCTGGATCATTTGAGCAGCTTGTGGGGGTAATGTTTTCAGAAACAAGACACAATTTTCAGATCCTGAACTTAAGACAAATTTCACTGAGGTGATTTCTCAGCACTTCAATAATTCTGCCTCTTCCCTAGGGAGACATCAAAAAGTCAGAGCACTCAGCACTAGACATAGTTGTAATTCTTGGCATAAGTAAGTCATTGCCTTTCTGATTAAAGAGATTTTTAAAAGCAGAATCAAAGTCTCAGGAACTTTCATTTACTCCCCAGAAAGCCCATTCTGTTTTCAGCCACTAAAACCTGGGCTTTTGTACTTTTCAAACTTAACATAAAGACAGCTTCAGACTTTCAACTCACAGTCATTTCTGTGAAAGATATATTTACATTTGAAATCACTTGAGAAGTAGCCCCAGAGACTAATTCAAACTGGATTTTTTCACAACCATATTTTTTTTATTAAATAGGATTCAAACCAGGAGCTAGAAACTTTGCATAAGCAGGGATTTAGGATGCATGACAGTGTTGTTAAGGTAAGGCCTACTGGATCCAGTCTTCCATATAGAAAACTCACAGACAGAAAAGTGTGAAGCTTTGAGAAAAGCAGGGTCCTGACTCTTTGACATATTTTCCACATTACCTCCTATTCCCCTTTACTGATCTATTCTCTTTAATTTCTCTTGCCATTTGGTTTTTCCCCTTCTCACTACATGCAGCCCAATAAATCCTTCAGCGAACAACCAGTGTTGTCTGCCATATTAATCTTCATCCTGCTTTTGCAAACTGTCCCTTCTCCAGCATTTCCTCCCTCCTGCTTCTAGGACAGCACTAATACTGCATGACTGTACCAAACACCAAACAAGTGAACATATTTTAGACTGATTCACTACAGTCATGATATATAATAGACTAAAGTCATATAGTCCTTAGCTTGTACTCCTTCACTATTGTCACTTATCCAGCTTGTATGGCAAGAATGGTAAAAGAGGTCTCTTGGAAGTGATGAAATCTGATTTCAATGTCCTTCACAAAGCACAAAGAAGGAAGTTCATGCAAACTTGTACTGACTGAAATAGTTCTTTAGAAAGTATGTCAGTAAAAATAGATTTCATAAATGTGTGTAATAAGACAAAGGTTAATTAGCTGTAACCATTTTTTCTCAAGGTCAAGAAGAGTTACACCTGGGATGATTTTAGCCTAGAATAGCCACTTATTGATGTGATTTTTTTTTAACTTAGGACATCTCACATCACACCAGTTTTTACTTGACACAAAACTGACAGGACTAACAAAAGAAGTTATTTTAATAGGTGTCATAGGGTAACTTTATGATGCTTCTATCAATTACTTTCCTCCCAAATTTGCCCTAAACCAGGACAATAGGACCCAAACTACTTGAAAATAACGCATCTCAGCATTCTGTACTGAGCATAACAACCCAAGATTCCTGTAACTCAGAGAAGTGGGACCATATTTTATTTTATTTTTCCTTTGCATTTTACTATCCCTTTCTCTCCAGGTTCGTGTAGCTAGCAATATTCTGTGGATTAACAGCCCCATTATTTCCTTCTCATCTCTCCTTTATGATATCTCAAGCATATACAGCTGGTCATCAAGCATTGTTCCTAAGGATGATTCCTTCAGAACTTCTTTCAGTTCACATACCAAACCCCCCAGGTTCTTGTAGTCCTGCAACAGCCCCTGTGCTAACACTCCTCCAGAAGCAGCATCCAGAAAACTGGTGACACCTAAAGTAGTCCATTAGCACTGTAAGCCAGGCATTACCAGAACCTTATCCTGGATTCACTAAGGTTTGCTGCAGCCGAGATGCTTTGAAGAAAAACATTTCATGTTTACCATCTAACCACCTCCATCTGTCATGTTACTCAGATAGAAAATATCCACCTATTTCTTAATCTCCCAGCAAAAGTCTTAATAGCTTAATTAGGACTTCTGCTCCTCCCACAAACTCTTTGGAAAACTGTTTACAGCACCAATGATCACTTTCAAAACAGTTATGCTCAGAGAACAGGAACCCATTGAGGTAGCTTTGAATTAGACAGTCTTTGGCCTACTTGATTTTATTCAGCTTCATATTTCAACCCTTTACAGAAGCACTACAGTTTAAAGGCTCATTAGTGTTACAGTAAGAACACCATGCCCCATGGTTTGAGCAAATGAGGAAGACTTAAATTTAAAAAAAACACCAAACTTTAAAGACTTAAAATTCTAAAGGACAGACAAAACAAAAGTCTGACCAACAAAATACAGCACTAAAGCAACACATGCAAGGTACTACAAGGCACTAAATAGTGCCATTCAGAAACTGCATGTCTGGTTCACTGTCTCTTTTATTAACCCCAATCCTGAAAACAGGAAAGGTGGGACGTAGAAATCAAATCAAATGCTTCAATCCTTGTCTATTTAATACAAAGCAGGTGTTTCAGTGTATCTTTTTAAATGAAAAAATATGTAGCATCACATCTATAAAATAACTGGACAATTCTTCCACTGAGCGCTTGTTACTTTCTTGCTGATTATGCAAATGAAAGTGAGTCTGTTTGGGGTACAGCACTTGTTCAGATGCTTTGAATCACCTTGTACAACTATCTTCCTTTTTTTATCACTCCTCTGGCTATATGGGTATCTAATTTGGGTTTACTGGAATTAAGTACTACGACTATATCCTGCTCACTTCATCCCTTATTTCAATTCCTTTTAACTGTACAGCTACCCCCTGCCAGCCCTTATGCCTATGGTGCAACCAAATAGCTCTATCTGCTCCAGTCCGTTAAGAGCAATCTCTCTGCAAGGTTCCCATCTTGGGAATAAGTTAGAGACAGCTCCTGTGGCTTTTCAGAAAGCTTCTGAAGGACTGTGTTCCTGCATAGAGGAATTAATAGCTCCAAGCTTGTAAAGATTTACATATCTCCACAAAATGTCAGCAAATCTGAAGCTATCATACCAGAGATGATGATTAGCACTGTGCATATTTAACAAAGGAGTAGTGAAATCTGATTTGCATATTTCTGACAAGCATGCAAATTCCCCACCGCTTTCACAACTTAGTATCTACACGGTTCATTTTATTTTGATTAAATTTAACACTTTTTACTGATGACCTTTAAAGAAATGCTCACTTCCAGACTCTTAAATGCACCGTTGATCTGCTACACTCTGTCAGCAAAACAATGATTGTTCCTAAGAAGCCTCTGAAAAGCTACAGTCTTACACAGATCAGTGCACAAAGTTCCCTCTGACGTGTGCAATGCAGGGATGCACTTCAGGTTCCCTGTAAGATAAAATGTTGGCTCTCATAGCAAGAATATTGATTTTTTTGTTTTTTTTTTTTAATTTTATATTTGCCAGATGCATTTTAGTCCAGCCACATCAGAATAACACCACTAATAGCCTTGCTTCTCAGGTTTTACCACTGTCAGATTGAGAAACTGTCAGAACTTCGTAAGATACCTTTTACTTGGTAGGGGTTTGCTACATGTTTAATTTATAAGTGACTTTTACTTACTGAAGGCCATCCTCAACAGGACCCCACATCTATACAGCTCTCTCATTTAATCTCCCAATTGCTACTGCTGCCTGGATGCAGCAATTACTGATATGAGCTTATCCTGGTCCCTGTTAATGGGGAAGGCTGGAGGAGACTCCATATAAGGTGCCTCTAACTTATACCCAATATTGCACCCTCCTGGAGGATGCAGAACTCGCTGCCATCAGTGGCTTCTGTGCCTGTGTTTTCATATCATGTATAAGCTCTAATTGTAGTAGATACTCTATAAATAAAGAATCAATGGCCATGACCCAGGAGCTTTAAATCAAAAGCTAGTAAAAGCAAAAGTGTACTTTAGCCTGTGTTATCTAGGTGATACTGCAGACTAAAAATCTCAGTGGATTTATCAGCCCAACTTGATTGAGCTCATAAAGCCTCCTGTCCCTGCAAACGTGCATGTTGAAGGTCAATAATAAACCTACAGTTAGAAAAGCCTTAAAAGAAAGGAAGGATGTATGATATGACACACTTTGAATTCAAAGAGTAAATACGTAAATCTTTGACAGCTGCCTGCAGTGGGATTTGCATTATTTCACTTCCTAATTATCTTGCCAATCATATAGGAATACAAGTTTCCCCTGGAGCTTGATATCCTTAGGCAATCAAATTAATGAATAATATTTGGTCATGTGAAGCCACTGTAATTGAAAAAAGAAATCCTCTATCACTAGAAAGTCTTTTGAGAAGATCCAGTATAACACGAGGCAGAAGGCTACAGTAGAAGCCTGTGGTCTAAGCCATATCATGTTATTGAGGAAAATACAGCTGGTCAAACTCCTGAAGTTGAAAGAACATATAGGGATGGGAATTGGAAGGGGCAGTCTTTAAAATAATTATTTAAATGCGTGATTAGGAGAACAAAGTGAAGGTTAGCAGACTGGGATACCACTATTCTGCCTCTTCTGCACCTTTCCCTTTGAGTGATTTAGGGTTTCCCTCCCCACTGACCCATTTGAGGCCTCAGTTTCCTAAAACAGTAGCAACAGTATTGTCCTCCTTCATAAGTATCAAGAGAAATAGAAATGAAGACCTAGATGATTTTTACTCCAGTGAAAATTCTGCATGATTATCACAGCTATCTTCTACATGATTATCATAGCTTGGTGCTTTCAAATACCTTCCCTCGAGCCTTCTGCTTCCATCTTTGCTGACATTGACCTCACTTCCATTTAATTCATGTATATATAGGGGAATAAATTTTCATAGGGAGAGGTGGAAAGACCAAGTAAACAAAGAAAAGTGAGAAAAGTTTTTTTCTCTGTGCAGTTTTGCCTTGTCCTTGAACTTTAAGAGAAAGGTAGAAAACAATACATTCAAACTAAGTGCCAATTTCCAGCTGCCTCACAAAATGGGACCTCAGCAGCAGATCTCCTAATGATTGTTAAGTGAGAAAGGCTGCCAACTCCTTGTATTAAACATAATCATCTAGTGATGCTCTCCATTGAAAAGAACCAGCAAATATCACAGGTTCTGTTACTGGTACAGTAATACAAAGGCATGGGTGCTGTAAGCCTATTCTTGCTGGTGAATCACAAAAGGCATTTCTGTGCCTGTTTTAAACCCCTAAACCATTTCAGCATATGATTGCAGCTTTTTTTTTTTTTTTGCACATCAGAAGTACTCTTGTTATATATATTAGGGTACATTTTTGAAGCCAAGGCCTGGCTGTAGGTGTCTACACTGAGATTTCAGAGGCTGATTTTCAGAGATGGCACTTCCAAGAGCTTCCAGTGAGGCCCATAAGAGCTGCTGGGTCTCACATGTTCAGTTGCTGCAAAGAAGTAGATGCCCACAGCACACACAGTTAGGAGATGGGGGGGGGGTTGTCTTTTGTCTTTGGGGTTCTCTGTTGTTTGGGTTTTTTAAAGTGCAGTTATGGGCTGAAAAAGTAGAGAAATGGAAATTATTATTTCACCTGCTTTTAGAGAAGTGAACACTCCAGTCATTTCAAATCAGTCATTTCATACAATTAAGGCATGATAAAATGCTATGATTAATGGTATGATTAATGCTGACAAAATGAGCCTAAATGTCAATATTTTAATGGTGCCTGCTGAGTTAATATAAAGCTGCACACAAGGCTCAGTCCTCAGTAGACATAAAACAGTAATAAAATTGGGCTGCAATAATTTACAACCATTGCCCTAAAAACTATTAATAAATTGGGACATCTGATGGCAAAGACCACATCAACAGACAGAATATGCAACATTCATCACTCAGAAAAACTGATGAGAGCTCACTGTGCCACTGTTCTGAACATTCTACTGGCTATTCATTTGCAAACAAATCTACTTCAAGGCCATTTATCTTTAAAAGCCCTCAACAAATTAGGACACATCTATCTCCTGGACTGTCTACACATCTATTTTTCACAAATATAATTAGCACCCTGACCCAACTCTTCCTGACTTTGTGCTCTGTTTGGACTAATGGGAAAGAGGTTTCTGTAAGCAAGAAATCAGCAGCAATATCCCCAGATATGGATGTCCACTGAAGAAACTTTTGTGAGCCTTTTGCTAAAGGCAGAACAAGTTTCTCTCTTGCATAGTTCTTCCATTTTTAGTATAATTTTCTCTTTCATTCTGTACTTTTGCAGCTGTTGCAGCCTGAGCAAATTCAACCATCTGCAGCAAAAGCAGAAAAGAATAAACTGCTCCCTACAAAACCTGAAGCTTATTCTTGATATTTACATCAACACAGAGAACAAATGGAGTCAAGTCCCATGGTCAAAGTCCGCCTGTAGAAGAATTAGCTACACAGTAAGGGCTGTGATGTACAGGCCTACAGAAAAGGAGAATGAGTATAGGAAATTTTTACTTCCATTTAAGGAACCAAAATCTCCCCCACTCTTGTTTTTCTATTGATGCTTATAAACCTTCTGGTCTTACAGGCATAACTTACTGAGTAAGAATGAACATGTATACAACTATGTGAACAGGCAGTTACATGAAAAAATATAGTTACAAAGTCTTCTAGCAGACTTGAAAAAATCCTAATCTTTGAATAAAGCTGGATCACCTTTATTCCTGTTGGAAACCTTTCCTAAATTACAAATCAGTCCATCAATCAATCAACAATGCCTACAAGTTTCTACACTGGCATCATCACCTCATTCTTCCTGAAAATTGTTTTCCTTTTCTTCTTTCCAAAATTTTTTAGCTGAACTTCTTTGATTAAACTTCTCATGCTTGCTTTGAAAAGGACTTTTATCAAAAGTGTTGTGAATATCCCTGATAGCTTATGCACTGCCTATGCAGTGACTTTTTACCACATTGAAACTCACTCTGAACAATTCCAATATATTTTAGAGCACAGATTTGCTATTCTAAAAGCTTTCTTGGCTTCTCCCTGTCATATTGTATTTATCTAGCTATTTTATAATATCATTATGTATTTTTAATTGATTTCCCTTTGCCCTATGCCAGTCTTCAGGCTGTATGTCCATCACAAAGCATAGGTAAAAGGCACATATATTTTTAAAGACAACCTTTACTCTGGTAGCCAATAAATTAATATATGCCACTTTGCTTCCTTTCAGTGTTAGAATCATATCACTAAAGAGTTTTTCTGCATATTGCGAGGATTTTGGCATTGAATTTTCTGAAGTGGGGAAAACACTTTCAATGCTTCAAACAAGAGGGCCTTTGGGAAAGATCACTTCTATTCCCAGACTTTGACATGATGCAAGTAGGAATACACAATGTGGGGGGACATGCTGTGCTAAGATACAGGCATGCCTCAAGGTGCTGACAAAGTATGACTTCAAATTCAGAGTTTCAGCCACACAAAGTGGCTTCCATTAAACAATGGATGTTTTGGGTTTGTTTCTTGGGTATTTGCCTTTTACTATTTGCCTGAAGAGGAGCCATTCCTTTCCTTTCCAGTGATCTATCAAACATCAACCAAGAAGCAGGTTCAGTGCAGAGGAAGAAGTAGGAAAGAGACAGGCAGTATAGGGGCAGAGCTGAAAATTGGAAGATGGTTATAAGTTTCCAGAAAATTTGTGTACTGATAGAAATATATCTAAACTCCCAAGATACTAACCAAGATCCATTGAAAAGACACTGCAATTATACACATTCCTGATCATATAGATGGATGTCCAAATACACAACAGCTTCTGAGAGAAAAACCTCTGGATGATTCTACTGAAAATTTCTTCCTGCTCATGTTTCTGCTCTCACATCTGTCTACAGATACACCATGGTATATATATATAAATATATCATGACAGCAAAAACAAACAAAAAAACCCACACCAAATAAAAAAACTCTACAAAAAATAGCCAAACAAAAAACCCACAAGGAAACAACCCCCCCCCAAAAAACCCAAACACAAAAAAAGAAAATAAATTGGTTTTACTCAGAAAATCCCTACCCCTCAGATTAATTTTAAATGAACAATCACTGCCCACAGAGTATGTAGGAAGGGACAAGGCTGTTTTTCAGAGTTTCAAAACTGACTGATAAGGAGAAGAAAAGCAGTCAAGGAGGAGAAAAACAGGCTGAGGCAGCTCTTTGGGCAGTTGACGTTCCTTCAGCTGCACAAGAATTAACACCAAAATTGGGATTCAAAGAATTCCACATAAGCTAGATTTACTGGGAGCCTATCATTAGAAACTTTAGAGAAAGCAGTTCATGAAACCAGCAAACATAACAAAACCACAGTGACAATTGATCCAGCTATTGCGACAGATCACCACAGCAAGATTACTGTGGGTTTTCAAACTTGGAGTTTTCAAACTAAAACAAAGGAGTTAGGGGGATCAGCACCAAACCTGTACCATTTTTCTACAAAGTAAGCACCTGTCTCCAAGTGTTAAGTCAAAACTGATACCCTTCTTATTGAAATGGACCATTTCATTCAGGGCTTTTTGAAGAGTTACCATCCACTTCCCAAAAATACTCAAATGGAACAATCTCACCACCAGGAATGAAGTAAACTATTGATTAGAAGCTAAGGGGGAATGGGTCTGTCAGACTAAGGAGCATTCCCCATTTCCTGAAAGCCTTTCTTCCTCATGGTTGTTAACTTTTTGTTTTTTTAGACATCGAAAAACCCACCAGTAGTTTCCTACCTGCTACACACATACAATTCTTAATTTACTTGCTGATATAGCACTTCTTGAAAGTTGGCTTCTGATTCACAAGACAAGATTGTGATTTTATCAGTTAATATCTTTGGCAGCTCACTATGAGCAGTATGTAGATCTACCTTAGCAAGTAGCATAGCAGCATAAAATCAGTCTGTAAAGCAAAACTGTTGGTGCTGAAGGTATGATATTCACATCACACATGTTTGGGGAGAAAGGAAGAGAGGGAGGCTACTTCAGGTTAAGTTTAGTCGGGTTTTGTAGACCCATTAGCAGTAGGACAGCATTATGTGCACTCCTGCAGCACATTTTTATCCAAAAGGAAATTAGTATACATATTCCAAAACCACCCTGCAAGGTAAAGCAAACCACAGCAAACAGGCAGGATCATGAAACTTGCTTCAAAATTATATTCTTGATCCACAATAAAATACTAATGTAAATACGCCAATAGCCACATGGCTTTTGGCTTCTGAATTTTTATTTATATTTTATGCTTCAAGATCAGTTTAACTTACATGACACTTTTGTAATTTTAATCTCATCAAAATTTGGCTCTAAACTTAAGATTTTTATATTTAAGAGCCAATTTGGCACTTTTATCTGTCATGTGGGGATGGTGTGAGGGGGACTTAAAACTTATAAACATAGTATTATTAACTCCTGAAAAAGCACTTAACATCAAACCTTACGATGCTACTTTCTAAGGTTATCTTTTAGGCTAAAACCTCCCTTTGAACAGAACAAATAGTGCACCTTATACAAAAATACTCCTCATTCTGCTTTTCTCTTTCTTGAACCAAGATTTCCCCCAACAGTGCTTCCTTTCTCCAGGAAACCCTGTGTTTTGCTGTGATACCAAGGAATATGAAAAAGGATAATTTCCTAGGATCATTATGCAGATCAAATCAACACTCTTAAATATAAACATTTCACATTTTAAAAGTTTCACAACTCCTGCAGAACTACTACTCTGAAAATAGAAAAAATTCAAGTCAGTAAAATCTATTTCCTCCATATGTGCTCTTGTTGAAAAGGTAGTTGTCAGCTTTAATTCAAAGAAACACTTAAGCTTAGACTACTGTATTAATTATAGCCATTGCTTATAAAACATTGTGTAGCTTCTTTTTTCCACACTGAATCCCAAGCCTCCAAACAAGCCATTTAATTTTCCTCATAACAGTGACAACTCCAATAATAAACCCACACAAATTATGTAAAAAGATCACAGACCTTACAAACATGTTCTCAAACTTTTTGAATAAATAAATCAAATATGCATACACCACTGATTTTTGTGCAAAGGCACTGTTATCCCTGTCAACGCATCTTAGTGTTCATTTTTCATGTAAATTCTATTGATTTTTAAATATTTTGCAGCTCTTAATTCTCCAGGCAAATTCCAGCAAGACAAGTAGGAAGAAGAGGGGATTTGTGCAAACAGTCTTATTGAAAAGCTGCAATGTGTTACCCTCTGGAGAACACTCTACAAGAATTTATGTGTATGAATTCAAACCAACTAATTTCTCACAGTAAGTTACAAACATGGCCATACACATGGGATAATTTGCCCACATCATCAACCACTGTGCGTAGAAGGTTGCCATGCCTTGCAATGAAATTTGTCAATTAATGCTGGTGCTTCTCTGGAGAATGTGAGAGTTGCATTTCTGATTTCAGTGTGTGATGGGATGCTTCTTTTCATCCTAAGTCCTATAGTCTATAGCTGCATTTCTGAGTACTTGGGACTTCTGCTCTTTATGTGTCAAACATCTCAGTCTAGTCAAGCAGAATAAAGTCACACAATTCCCAGTAGTGAATCTTCAGCTTTAGAGAACTCATCCAGCATCACAAAGAAACTTCATGGCAGGATTCAACTCTCTAGGGTAACACAGAACTCAACTGAATCATGAGAACTGACTACTTAAATAGAAATCCTAATCACGCTTACTATTATGTACATGGAAATGATGCTTGTGTCCTATTACCAACTCTCATTCGAAAATAAGCACAGTGGAGTAACCAGTCAGTTTGGGAGGGGCAGCAAGGTACACAAACCATAAAACAGGCTTTTCAAGGCACACACTGGCAGATGTACCATTTGCCACTGCAAGGCCCTTGGCTTGATCAGCTTACACCCTTTTGGCTTGTCTCGAGGGATGGGGCCAAACCATACCCATCATTCTGCACCTTGTGCAATCTGGACTTTCATTTTCAGCCAAGTACAGCAAAGGTCAGAATTAACTGGAGGCAGCAGTCGTTGGTTTATCTGAGATATTATTGCCTGTTCATTTACACTCTTCCAGTTTTTAAGATTGGACTCAAATTATCCAGCAATCCAAAACAGAGAGATTTCTAGTATAGGCACAGACAAGTAGAGGTCTACAATATTATACAGATATGTTTTATCCTGTGGCATGAAAAAATAGCCAAGTGATGCTGAAGTGATGAATAGGAAGTGAAATAGCAGGAGGAAAGACAATTTTGTGCAGAATGGGAAGGCTAGTCACCAAGGTCACAGAATTGGGCACAACTTTCACACTTAAGGTGAACTTTTAAAATGCATTAATTTCACTCCAACTACATTATGAAAAAAAACACTAAATGCTTTGCTTTACTATTCACAGGCAAGTCATCATCTGAAACAGTGCCCATTTGACACCTTTTAAGTTTGATACCAGTTGGAAGACCTCATGAGACAAGAATTAGACAAACAGTCCTGCTATAAAAATATTGATAGTCTTATGGTAAAACTGACTTCAGTGTTTAAAACTTCTAGGCACAGACCACTAGACTGGAGCTTAAATCTGCATCAAAGTGAAAATGAAAGCAAATATTGAGAAAATCTAAGCAACAATTACTGTTCAAGGAAGTTCCAACCTGAAAAGAAAACCAAAGCTATGTGTTCACTTTCTCGCTCTGTAATAGCCAGGTCTAATGTAATGCCCTCCTTGCATTTTAAAAACACAGCATCAACACTGTCTGAATACATCACACTAACAATACTTGTTATCTGCGATGTCTCTATTTCCAAGGAGACAACCAGGCATGCAAGCTCCCCTGGCAGTCAATATTGTCAGCTCAATCTGCACACAAGTAAGGGCAAGGTGACTTCAAGGAATCACAAGGCAGAGCAGGCAGATGTCAGTAGTCTCTCTGGGCAAATAGGTACAAAGCACAACCCCTTCAGCAAACATTCAGCTCAGCAAACAGTACAGTGCCATTTCTATGGTCAACAGATATCTTTAGATATTTTCTACAGGATTAACAAAATGTAATATGCATTTAATGATTCACATACAGGAGTACTGGCCAAAGAGTAAGAACCATGGGAACACAAGTGCCTGACTGCACAGCATTTAGAAACCCTGCTTGCTGCTACCAAGCACTCCACCGAGCCTTCAATTCCTGGCACTAACATCTCCTATGCACATAAAAGTCTGAATTCTGTTTGCACTAAGATGCACTTTAAGAGGCTGACAGAACCTGAAGCCTCTTTTGATGTCAAAACACCACTCCTATCCACCAACAAGACATTTCTCTGCTGATCTCATTGGAAGCACATGTCTCAAGTAGCTGTTTTTGGAGCATGCCTATTAGATCCTGCTTCACAATGTCAGCTATCTCATTTTTAAAAACCGGGAAGGAGCAATAACTTTTATCAGCATAGATAAAGTTAGTATGTGCCTTCAGGAGACTTAGGACCCACATTCAGGATCCCTCTCTATATCAAGAGGGAATTCACATCCAAATTCAGTCAAGACAGCACTCTCCTCCCCAGACATGACATTATTCTTGGGGAAGAAGATTCTTCCCTCCCTGCTACAAAATGAAATACATGATGGGACTATTTTCAAAAAACAGTTAAATATGAGTAGCCTGTGGAAGTCTGATTCTGCAGTCCACTGACCTAAACAAAGCTGATTCTCCAATTTATTCAAATCTCTCTTTTCTACTTTGAATACATCCTCCAATTACTTCACCATGGTATTACAGGATTATATCCACTGCCTCCTCCCTAATGTGTGACATGCTGTCGGAGAATAGTGTAACTTCTGCTTTTCCAGGATAATTTTCAGGCAAGAAGAGTGGTTTTCTAACTATCTTCAGAAGACTTGGCACTAGCAGTCATAAAAGGAGGAAATCACTTTCTGCAACACAGCATAAAATGTCCAAATCCAACAGAGCAGGATTTTAGATGCTTCAGTCTTCCCACTTCTCATGGTATTCCCACTGCCAAACTCAGCTTGATTCCTCCTTAGTACATTTACACTGATGGATTGTACTCTTTATACACAATTTCTCCCTCTTCCCTTTATATACAGTCCCACTATCATGCTGAGGACAAGTATACCATCATTAGAAGTCCAGTGTGCAACCACTAAATAGCCCAGGGGCTAAATTCCAGAATAATGTTGTGAAGGCACACAGCAAAGTCCCATCTTCAGAAAGGGGAAAACAGGCATTATGTGACTGTAGAAAGATCCCACTCCTATGCAGCAAATGAGTCAATATGGAAACACAAAAGTTCCTTTCCGCTCCTTAGCTTCATCTGATAAGACACATTACAAATCACAAATGGCTTCTGGCCAAACTCCAGTGCGGACAATTACAGGCTTCTCTTTTCCCTCTTCTT